>NC_088917.1:1828181-2131212 GCF_963576675.1 Euphorbia lathyris | reverse complement strand
TGTTTGAAACAAGACAAAAAGATGGTTAGGATGAGATCGTTGATTGATGATCTCACTCTAATGTCTAAGTTAGCGACGTATAAAATGAAGTATTAAGTAATAGAGAGTAATCGCAGTATTCTCTATTTTCTGTTCAAAACTCGGTGAAATTTTCATAAACATATGTTTACTTTTGTTAATTGTTATTTCTTTTTTTAAGTAAATGATGCATCATATAACTTGCAGCATGAATGAAATCAAATTTACTGAACTGTAAAAAAAATTACTGCATGTGTTGTGAGGAGCTACTGACAAACCGTTTAAGCATTAATAAATGTATAGTTTCTCAAAAAAAAATTCAATTAATTAATCCGAAGTTAAATATTTTTAGGTGATCTAAGTTTTAACTTAGTGGTAAAGTACCTCCACTTACATTATGATTAGGGGTCTAAATGAGCCGGATGAGGCCGAGCTTAGGTAGATTCGGTATTGGCTCGTTAATAATTCAAGCCGAGCTTTTTTTACCAGCTTTTATCGAGCTTTTAACGAAATTTAACCAAATTCATCATGAGATAAAGACCAAATTTAACCCCTAACGTTTTAAGGGAAGTGCAAATTTAGCATTTAGGTATGAAATTGTGCAAAATTCCATCCTAATAAGTAAGATCAATTTTTAGCCTTTCATTATCGAAAATTAGAAAAAACTGATTTGACGAATATTAGTTGTCACTTCAAACTTTCCAAATATCAATATCACATGGCTAAAATTGATCTTGTTTGAAATGTAAGGGTTAAATGCATCATTGGTCATTGAACTTATATAGTTGTCTCAAAATGATCACTCAACTTCAATTTGTCTCAATAAAATCACTCAACTTTGAGTTTTGTCTCAATTAGATCACTCTGGCGATTTCAGTGATTAAAAAGCATCGGAATGATGGCATAGGTGACATGTCAGCATGAGTCAACTCAGATCTTTGACCGAAACGATACATGACATCCACGTATGCACCACCTAGTAATAGAGAAAGTAAAGATCAGAAAACAGAAACAGGGAAATACAGAGAAAGGAATAAAGGAGAGAAGGAACTTACTGCCTGAATTAGTAGGGATCAGCTTACTGTAGAGGCTAGACCAATAGAATTCAAACTTATGGTGAATGGCCTCTTGGTTCCTTGGACAGGGAAATATCAGACTGGACAAGGGGAGCAATGGCATGACACTCTGGTGCTCTACATCTTCTAGACTCACCTTGGAACGAAGAGCACCCTCAGGGAAAAAAGAACAAAAGATGGTTGTCCTCATTTGATTGAACCCAAATTGTCTTGCCCACAAAGTAGGAAAATAACCCTGATCCCCGTTCCAAGGCGGGTGTCTTTGTGAGTACCAACTTGCAGATAGGTCTGGGGGAGGAGGACCTGCCAGAGGTAGGAACCAGCTGTATCAGAATCTTTCAGATAAAAAGTCCAAGCGCTTTTGGGCAGGTCTTCAAGAGATTTGTCGAAGACAAGGTAGTTAGTATTGGACATCCGCAAAGAATGAAAGAAGTGTTTGGTGCCCGCAGTGTCGAAGGAACTGTCACAAAAAGCCACCCGCAGCCCAGTAAAACCATCTCGGAAAGGGCTTTCTCCTACCAGAGTGGGGAAGTAGGAGCACAACCAGAGCTGCAGGATCCATACGGCGCCACTCAGCCTGGAAAAAGGGTCATTGGTAAAAGACAGATGGATCTGATGGTAGACAAAGCCCAGTAGAATCTTCCCCAAAGCAAATGAAGCTCCAGAAGCCTGAAAATTAACCATCGGTGAGGAGTCCAAGGTTGGCATTCCTCCCTTGGGGAACAACACGAACTTATTCAACAAAACCCAATGAAACACCACGTGCTCTTCATCAGTCGGAGCTTGGGTTGCAGACAAAGAAGCATAGGCCGCGATCATTTTGTGGTAGCTGGACAAGAGGGCAACATTAAAGTCTTTGTACTCATTCGAAGAGAACTGGCAGGGCACGTCCGGGCCAACCACATGCAGGTGAGTAAGAGCAACAATGTCTTGGAGAGTAATGGACATAGGATTGCCTAGAAAGATGAAAGAATTGCAATGACAGGTCCACATCGACGGTGCCCCGAGCACCAGCCCTTCAGAGAAAACAAGTTTCTGAGAAGTCAGCTTGATGAAATCAGAGATATGCTGCCTCTCCCATTGAGCCCCATAAATCAGCCTCAACTGTTTGATCCAATCAGTCCAGAGCAAGGTATAGCGAGACCAGGTTTTGTTCTTACCACTGGAGGGAGGGCGGCTAAGATCCTTGTACACCAGCAGCTCACAGTCCGAAGCCAGAGGATAAGGGAAGTCCGGCAAAGCGGTGGTCGGGGGATAGTTAGTCATAGTGTATAAAGTCTGATGAAAGAAAAGAGAGAGATAAACCCCAAACTCAATAAGAATAAAACGAGAAAGAAAGCTAAGAACGAACAGAACAAATAAGAGAACCTACCAGAGGGCTTGGTGTCGAGGAGGAACCGGTGTGTGGAGTAGCAGAAGATTTCGCCATTGCTGAGAAGAAAACACACATGCAAGTTAAGATCAACGCAGTAAAAGCCAACAGTAGAGGAAAAGAGAAAAGCAGAAACAAAGATTACCAGAACGAGAAAATCGCACGAGAGAAGAAGAAGCTGAGTTGCTTTTGGGAAATTAAAAATGAGGTGAAGATCCTCAGGTGAAAAGGGAATATTTAAAGGAGGGAGAGAGGCGAATATTTTGAATCTAGGAGTGTATTGATGGAATAGTTACAACTCAAGTAGGAGTTATGGCGGAGTCAGTTACAAACTCAAAAAGCTGACAAGTCATTATGATCAGCCGCCAGGAGTGCGAAAAGGAGAAAGGGTAAAAGCGTCCAAGTATCAGCTCTACATTTCGAGAACTAATACTTGAGGGGGCAATTGTTTCCCCTACAGTTATGTTGGGACTAACTGAGAAGGATCAACATAGAAAAAGCGCCAGTAAGAGAAAGAGCCAGAGAATGGAGCTCAGTTAGCGTGACCCATGAGAAACAGAATAAGCTGGCCAAACGACGAAAGAAGCAGAGTTTCTTCACAGCGGCAACTTACTGCACGAACTGACATAAACGTGGGACGTAAATGTGGGATCAAAACGTGGGTGGTTCAGGAATATGGTGTGAATCCACAAAAGGAACTAGAGCCTGTTGCGCAGAGAGAGTCATTGAAGAGAACGTGGGGTAGTGGAGAGAGAACGTGGGAGCAGCAGTTATCAGCACCACGAAGCAGTATTTAAAGGAGAAAATAAAGAGAAAGAGTGATCCAACTCAACCAATTCAACAACAATGAAATCAAATCAAATCAAATCAAACCCTAATGGAATTCAAACAATTCTCACATTACGGACTCTAGCTATTCTAAGCCATAGTTTGTTCATCAAAATCTTACTTTCAATTTGTAAGCTCTAGCTCTAGTCTTTCAGTTCGATCAATACAAACATCTCAATTCAATTCAAGTTCACGTTTCTCTTTATAGATTCTTTCTCTTGCAACATCTTAGTGTAGTCATAACCAGTAGGTTCCACTACGAACTTTAAGCATTTTATGTCCTTTAAGCTTTTTACATTCTCGTTTGATTAGAAGTTAGATCTTAGTTATTAGCTCCTTTTGTAGTTTTTCAACAAAGCTACTGGCACGCTCGCAATTTGATCCAATCCACACCAAAAAGGCACGAAACAATATGTAATTTGTATTTTTAATTTAAATTAGACTCATTTTTAATTAATTTCATAGGCTTTTATCGAGCCAAGATTTTATCAAGCCGGGCTTTTATTTGATATTCAATTAAGTTTATCTTTAATAATATATTTATTTATTATTGATATTATTATTATTATTATTATTAGAACCATTATTATTATTATTATTATTATTATTATAAATTTATTAATGTCCAATATTATCATTAAAATTATTTTAAAGTCTAATATCATCATTATTGTTAAGTTCGGTTAAGTTCACTAGAATTCAGTTAAGTTCAGTATCATTCAGTTAAGTTCAATAGCATTCAGTTAAATTCAGTTCAGTCCAGTTCAGTGTTCAGTAGCATTCAGTTCAGTTCAGTTTAGTTTTTTTCAGCGATAAAGAACAGAGCCTAAATGTTCGACCAAGTAGTTTTTTTAATAGTTTTTATTATTATCTCTGACACATCTCCCTCGCGTGAATGCTTTCTGTATGCTTGAAGCATGTACAACACATGTTCATCCTGCTACATGTTGAAATCCCACTAATAAATGTGGTTGTCGAAATTCGAACCATCAATTATCTAGTCTAAAAGCTCTAGTACCATCTCAATGAACCATTTAAACTAAAAACTTCAAATGATTGTTAAGGTCGAATAATAACTTTTATTATTAGCTCTAACATCATCAGGTTGCAAGTATATTTTCTCTATCTTCTATTATGAAAGATACTTGCCATGTTTGTCAAATGGCTGTTAGTTGATTACTTTTTTTTAGTTGATTTGACTATCTGATTTGGCTAGCTGATTGTGTAAACTTGTTTAGTAAAACTTATTTGATTGATAATAGTTGTTTATGTAAAATGACAAATGAGGAAATGGTAAAACATTTATTTGAGGTTAAAAGATAGTAATTAGGGGTAAAAATATTTTTTAAAACATGTAGCAATAAGCTAATTGAAAAAACTCCTAAAACAGTTTTTTCAAAATTAGCTTTTTGGACTTAATAAGCTCTTTCAAACATCTATTCATCAAATACTACTATTAGAAGTTTGATTAGTCAAAACCTCTAAAGTGACTCAAACCTCTAATTTAACCCTAAAAAGCTCTTTACCAAATAGAATCATTATTTCATCTCTTTTGAAGGAAATTTTTACCACTAATTACTATCCTTCAATCCCAAATAAATGTTTTATCATATCTTTATGGGATAAGGTATCAAAATACGCGTATGGTTTTTAGGAAAGTATCAATTTAGGTTCTACATACAAAATAACACCAATATAGGTTTAATGTTTAAAAAATGTATCAATTTAGGCCTCAAGAACAGATTGGACACGTCATTCTTATTACTCCGTTAAGTTTTGATTTCTCCCTCCACGTACAATTGACAAAACTTAATGGAGTAATATCAATGATGTGTCTCGTTCCGTTATCGAGGCTTAAATTGGTACTTTTTTTAAATGTTAAGCCTTGGTGATATCTTTTACATAGAGCCTAAATTGATACTTTCCCAAAAACTATAAATATATTTTGGTACCTTTTCCCTTATATATTTTGGTACCTTTTCCCTCTAAATAAGGGATAAGGTACCAAAATAAGCCTATGGTTTTTGGAGAAGTATCAATTTAGACTTCACTTATAAAGTAGCACCAATATAGACTTAACATTTAAAAAATGATACCAATTTAGGTTTCGGTAACGGAACGTGACACGTCATTCATATTATTCTGCTAAGTTCTGATTTCTCTCCCCACGTACAATTGATAGAACTTAATATAGTACTATGAATGACGTGTCACGTTCCGTTATCGAGGTTTATATTGGTGTTATTTTGTATGGAAACCCTAAATTGATACTTCCCCAAAAACCATAAACATATTTTTGGTATCTTATCTCTTTAAATAAGGGATAAGGTACTAAAATAAGCCTATAATTTTTGGAGAAGTTTCAATTTAAGCCTCGAGAACGGATTGAACACGTCATTCCCATTACTCCGTTAAGTTCTGATTTCCCTGTTCACGTACAATTGACAGAACTTAACAGAGTAATATCAATGACGTGTCTCGTTCTGCTATCAAGGTCTAAATTGGTACATTTTTTAAACATTAAGTCTATATTGGTGCTATTTTGTACGAGAAGCCTAAATTGATACTTTTTCAAAAACTATAGGCCTATTTTGGTACCTTATCCCTATCTTTATTTATCATTTTACACAAATAGCTATTAGTAATCAGCTAAGTTTTACCAAAGGTGTAATATACCATTGACCTCTTAACCTTCAAAGTGTCTCGATAGCCTCATGAACTTGTATAAAATGTTTAGTTAGCCTCCTGAATTTGCATAAAATATAATTAATCAATCACTCGGTCCTAAAAAAGTAAGTTAAATGCATAAGCTATATTGCAAATGCATTATAATGTAATTACATAATTCATAAAATAGATTAAAACATATTAAAAAAAAATTTTGTACTTATTCAACTATAAAACTTTTTCTTTTCTAATATTAGAATCGCATACCCAACCTTGATCGTTTTACTTTTTTTTAAGATGCATGCAGCATATCTTCTGCATTTAATTTATTTTTTTACAACCGAATGATTAATTCACTATTGTAGACACCGAGTCGGAGGACCTGTGACGCAGACCTGTAAACAAGACGGTTGAAGCGGTTGAATCCGGAAGTTTTAAAAACAAAAATATATAATAAGAAGAGAAAGGTTAGGGTGAGTCGCAGTCGTCAAGTTGACGACTCGCGGGTGCTCAGCGACGAGGTGCGAGCGCCTAGCGGCAGCCGACGTGTGGCCAACGTCAGTTGGACGCACGTCCGACGGCGCGAGGCGCGCGCCCGACCATCAGGGAGCGCATGCGCCCGACAGCGTAAGGCGCACTCCCGATGGCTATTGGGCGAGCGCGTCCGGCGGCCGCGGGGCGAGCACCCAACAACGTCGGGCGGACGCCCAACGAGCGTTGGGCGCACGCCCAACGATTGTTGGGCGTTCGCCCAACACATGTTGGGCGTCCGCCCAATAGAAGTTGGGCGTTCGCCCAACCCCCTTTGGGCGACGCCCAATTTTACTTGGACGTCGCCCAAAGTTGACGGGATCCTTTGCCTATTTAAGGCACGAATCCCAAGGTGGAAAGGAGGAGGATTTTTGGGAGCCTTTCTCACTCTAGACATTTTTAGAGAGAGAAAGTGATTTTTTTTGAGAAAAATATTTTTTTCTCAAAAATTCCGAATTTTCCAAAAGTTAAATTTTTACTAAAAAACACAAAAAAACCGGAAAATCACGACTCGTGGAATCAATCGGCTTCGACTGTCAGATACCGAACTTGAGGTATTATCCGAGGACTAGACTCGCTTTATTTTATTTAATTTATTTCTTTTCCTTTATTTATTTTTACGTTATAATTTTATTTATTTAGTTATTTATTTATTTAATTTAAAATGAATTAAATTCCAAATATGAAATAAATAGCTATATAATACATAATTAATAGTTATAAGGCCCAAAAATAATTTTTAGAAATATATTACATAGTTATTTATCACGTTTTATTTAATTTTTCGTATTTATTTAATTCCCGTCTCGTATTAGATAAACGTTCGGTTTTTTTTTAAAGTAAAAACCTTGTTTTGATATCCCAATACGAACTGTGATCCGATTAAAAGGTAGTTCGGGTATTAAAAACGTTGTAATTATAAGTTTTGAAAAAAGATATTTCCGAATAACGTTTTAAAATAAAAAACGTCGTTTTAGGAAACTCCGTTATAGACTATGATCCATTCTTGGTAGTTCGGAGATCCAAAACGATTGAATTAGATTTAATTTAAAGCTTTTGAACAAATCTGTAAAGTTTAGGACTGCTGCTGTAATTCTCCATTTTCTGTCACTAACAGCAGATTAGCGACGGATTTTCCGTTGGTAATCTGCTGGAATCCGAAAATCCCCTCTTTTCTCTTCTTTTTGACATTTCTACTTGTGTATATATGTATATAACTATGTAATATATTTCTAAAAATTATTTTTGGGCCTTATAACTATTAATTATGTATTATATAGCTATTTATTTCATATTTGGAATTTAATTCATTTTAACTTAGTTTTGTAAAGTATTATATATAGTTTTGGTATATTTAAGTTATATTAGCTCTTATTTAGGGTGAAAGTTATGTTCTATGTATTTAATACTTAAATCTATTTAGAACCAGATGTTATTCCATTTATGAATTTTCTTCATTATTTTTACATAGTTATAATTAGGATGAAAATGTATTTTATTTCTTTGTTATATCATATAGTATTTCTTACTCATTTTTATCTATAGATATATCCTTATTTTAGACAAAACTATGTATATATATATTTTTCTATCTTATTTTTGGTATATATGTATATGTTTTAAACACATTTGATTGGGTAAATTTGGCCTTGTTTTTTTAATTGTTGTAATTATATTCAAGTAAAGATTAATTGAGTGAAAAAAGGGAAAAATAAAATCACAAAAAGAGAGTTTAATTTGCTTATTTAAATTTAAAGTTTTCTAGATATTCTTAAAGTGTAAATAGTGTTTTCTTGACCTCTTTAAACCATTTCTTAAAATCATCACGTTTTAAAATCTTAATCCGTTCCAACGACGGATTAAGCGAACCTTGTAATTAAAATCGTTTTCATTATGAATTATAGAATTTTGAATTGTTTTCTTAAATGATTTGTACAAAATAAACTGACTTGTATGCCTAACCACGTTTTCTTCTTAAAGGCTTTTATCTTAACATTTTCAAACGCTCGAGTCGTTCCAACGGCGATTCGAGTGAACTTCATTAAACGGGGTTTTGAAACGTACCTAAATCGTTCCAACGGCGATTAAGGTGCGAACCGTGTAAATAAACTCGTTTTGGGGAAGTGAATTAGTATAGAATTAGTATGTAACGCGAAGCATAAATCACGTTGTAAATAAATCAATTCTTCCTTCTCCCCCCTCTCTCTCTTTTATAAATTTATGCAAAATGGGTGATTCTTTACTAAAGTGGCTTTTCAATAATATATGCTCAAAACGGTTTTCAAAACGAGAAAGAAAAGGTTTCAAATGAATTTTAAACTTAAAGAAATATGCGATTAGTCCGTTATCGCCTAACACGCTGAGTAGGAGGCCGGTGGTTCATAACCGGGCGATGTTGGGGTGCCTAGTAGCCTTTCTCCGGAAAGGAGCTAGACTTCTCGGCTCGTACCTAAGTTTCCCGAACCCTCACCGGTCTCCCGCAAGGGATCGGTGTTCATTTTTCCATTCGTGGGTGGCGACTCTTCCATACTCCGAGTTCCGGTCCTGCCGAGCAGCTTGATTCCACGATTGGTTGCTTTCGGCGCCAATCACCGCTTACGTCGCCATGAGGTGTCCACCCCCTGGTCCGCCCGGGAGATTAGGCCGCGGCACCTAGTCTAACAACTATATTTTACGCAAATTCATGAGACTAACTGAATATTTTTACCAAACAAGTTTACACCATCACCTAGTCAAACTAGTTAATAAAAAATATAATGTAATCAGCTATCAGCTAATAACTATTTGTCAAACTGTGGCAAATCCGAAATTAAAGGAATATTTGTGTAATTTACCATTCTTCTTTTTTTGAAGAAGAACAAAAGGAAAGAAATTGAGATTTCAGAAAAGGAAGTAGGACCCACAATGGCTACCCAATCGAGTAGCAAATTGATAGATATGTCAATTTGTTTCACGGTGCTTTTGTCACACCTGGCCTTTGGTTGTCAATATGGTCACCCTTTTTTCCTTCCTTTTTTGGGATTCTAATTTTATGCCGCAATTCTCCTTTTTCTGCCTATAAAATTCAGATTTCTCTCTTTTCTGCTCTTCATATGCCGAGGAGGCAAGGGAATTGACGGCGGAATGGCCTTACATAAAGCGGTAAAGAGAGTAATTCAGCCAAGGATGACTCGTCGGCAGCGGCAGCAGCAACAGACTGCCTTTTCCAGTCTTGTCGGCAAGACGTTCTTGGCTATGTTATACTCGTTTCTTCTCATGTTAGGTTTATTCGCTATATATTGAAGGCATAGAAGAGTCTTGCAGGGAGAGGTAAAGAGTGTAGTTTAGCCAATGATGACTTGCCGGTAGCAGCAAACGTTCTTGGCTATGTTATACTCTTTTCTTCTCATGCTAGGCTTATTCACTATTTATTTATTGACGGATTTGGGATTTATTTTGTCGAGGCAATGCGAGCAAGTGAGGCGGGAGGACCTTACATGAAGAGGTAAAGAGTGTAATTTAGCCAAGGATGACTTGCCGCCAGTAGCAGCGGACTGTCTTTTTCAGTCGGCAAGACGTTCTTGGTTATGTTATACTCTTTTCTTCTCATGTTAGGTTTATTCGCTATATATTAAAGGCATAGAAGACTCTTGCAGGAAGAGGTGAGGAGTGTAGTTCAGCCAAGGATGACTTGCAGGCAGCGATGGGAGTGTCTTTTTGGGTCGGCAAGGCATTCTTGGCTATGTTGTACTCTTTTCTTCTCATGTTAGGTTTATTCGCTATGTATTTTTTGAGGGATTTGGGATTTATTGTGTCGAGGCAATGCGAGCAAGTGAGGCGGAAGGGCCTTACATGAAGAGGTAAAGAGTGTAATTTAGCCAAGGATGACTTGCCGCCAATAGTAGGGGACTGTGTTTTACAGTCGGCAAGACGTTCTTGGCTATGTTATACTCTTTTCTTCTCATGTTAGGCCTATTCGCTAATGTGTTTAATGACGGATTCACAAGGGAGATGGAGAGGTAAAGAGTTTAATTCAACTAAGGATGACTTGTTGGTAGCTGTGGACTGTCTTTTACAGTCGGCAAGACGTTTTTGACTATGTTATACTCTTTTCTTCTCATGTTAGACCTATTAGCTATGTATTGAAGGCATAGAAGAGTCTTACATGAAGAGGTAAAGAGTGTAATTTAGCCAGGGATGACTTGCCGCTAGCGGCAGACTATCTATTTTTGACAGGCAAGACGTTCTTGGATATATTATACTATTTTCTTCTCATGCTAGGCCTATTAGCTATGTATTCAGTGATGGATTCGGGATTTACTGAGAGAATGTGCTTCAGTGTTAATAGGTATTTAATTGATTTTTTTTTTAGTGTTTGCTTTTCGTGGAGGCAATGTGAGCTAGTGTGGGAAGGGTCTTGCCTGGAGAAGTAAAGAGTATAATTCAACAAAAGATGACTTCCCCGTGGCCTACTCATTTTTCTACCGACAAGACGTTTTTGGGCTATACTATACTCTTTTCCCATGCTAAACTTATTAGCTATGTAAATTATTCAATGACGTATTCAAAGGTAGATATGTTTGGAGTGTTTTTTTTTTATAATCTATGAATGCTCAATCAGGGGCGGAGACAGGAGGTACCACTGCTAGGGGTTTCTCAGCCTCCGGAACAACCCCTATCAGTTGTGGTTCTGACTCTCTGTCTTCGACAAATTAGATGTTTGGGTGTAAAGATGGCCCCTTAAATCTAAGTGTTGAGAACAGTATATTATGTTTAGAGTTAACATGCTAGGCCTATCAGCTATATATATATATATATATATATATATTACACATTCAAGATTTATTACCAGTAGCTGTGTTTGAAGTGTATTTTTTATATAATTATGGGTGCTCAATCAGGGACAAAGACAGGGGTGTCTGGGACTCTAGCACCCCGACTTTCGAAACCACTCCTATCAGTAGTGGCTCTGGCCCTCTGTTTCCATCAAATTGAGGTGCAAAAATGGTCCCCTAAATCTATGTGTCCATAAACAATTTTGGTTTAGAAAAGTATAAAATGGAACCGAAAAATGAAACTCAGAAAAGTATAATTAGATTTTATAGGGTGCAAAAAAAATATAAACATGTATAAAATTGACCTCCTCAGCGGACAAATCCTGTATATGCCACTGTGCTCAATTGATTTATGTTTTTTCTTATGTTTTTTATACACAGTTTCTATATCAGTATAGTACTTCTGTGACTGGTTTGTGGCGCGGAACAGTGCTGCTGGCGGTACAGCAAGAACAGCAACAGCAGCAGGTGGCTTTTCGTGTTCTACCTGTGCATCTACAGCAATAAACGACACCCGAGGGTTGGCTCAAATGTAATGTAGATGCAGCGTTTTTTAGCGAGTTCAAAATGGATTTAGGAATGGCAATACATGATCACGGAGGAATTTTTATTGCAGCAAAGTCAATCTTGATCAATCCCGCATTAGGAATCAAAGAGGCGGGACTATGGACTGTTACGATGACAGCGTTTCTAAAATTGGTTCGATTATTAGGCAATGTAGTTGTTTTTTATCTCTTGTAAATTCGTGTCGAATTTTTTTTATTCTTAAACAAGCTAACTTGGTTACTCACTGTATCGCAAACACGGCTAAGTTTAATGCTAGTCTTTCCATTTGGCTTGAGGTTCCATCGATTATGACTGAACTCTTGCATTATGACCGTATTTCTTCTTTTGTGCAATATATTTGTTAGCGCTCTTTTTCCTTTTTCAGTCACTGAGAAACATTTTTTTAACGAGACTAACTTAAAAAGAAAAAAAAAAAACTTCATATATACTGTTTTACTCTTGAGAACTTGGTGAATTTTTCTCTAATTATTATTTGATATATGTCTACTTTATCACTTACAACATAAATAAAATAAAGTTTCCCTATAAAATGAAAATTTTACTGCTTTGTAACCATTAAGAAAAAGAAAGTTACTGCTTTTGATGAGCTTCTGACATAGTTGGATCATTTTAGATAAGCTTTGGTGATTAATCTGATTACTCTGTGGGAGATTTTATAGGATTCAATTTAAGCGACCAGAGACTTTTTCCACTTAAGACAATTTTGGCTATATTATATACTTGTTTCTTTTCATGTTAGGCCTATTAGCTATGTATTCAGTGACAGATTCATGATTTACGACCAGATGTGCTTCAAGTTTGTAGGTATTTAATTTAGTGTTTGCTCTTCGTCGAGGCAATGCGAGCAAGTGAGTGTAGAACGACCTTGCATGAAGAGGTAAAGAGTATAATTCAGCCAAGGATGACTTGCTGGCGGACTATCTTTTCCAGTTGGCAAGACGTTCTTGGCTATATTATACTATTTTCTTCGCATGTTAGGCCTACTAGCTATATATGTTATTCAATGACAGATTCAAGATTCACTAACAGTGAATATGTTTTTGGAGTGTTTTTTGATAATCTATGCATGCTCGAGCAGGGACTGAGACAGGGGAACTCTGGCACCCATGCCTTGGGAACAGTCATGTATTCACCATTGTGCTCGATTGATATAATTTTATGTTTAACTTTATACATAGTTTTTATGGAGTTCTCTAATATTTTCTATCGATTAGTGGATGTTGAAGCGTCCTTTGACCCCCTTATACGTCAGTCAAGCTATTGTACTTCACACGCATCAATTTTGGACCTTTTGGCATTATAGGTAAACTAACTCTAATTTCTCATTTTTTGTTATACTCAAGATCCTGTGAAGCAGGACTCCAATGACTGAAAGGATTTTTCTGGTGCTTGAAACAAAAGAGAAAGATGGTTAGGACGAGACCGTTGATTGATGACCTCACTCCGATGTTTAAGTTAACGATGTGTAAAATGAAGTATTAAGTAATCGAGAGTAATCACAGTACGTATGTTTCCTGTTCAAAACTGGGTGAAATTTACTTAAACATATGTCTACTTTTGTTAATTATTATTTTCTTTTTTCTGAAGCAAGTGGTGCATCATATAACATTCATAAATTTACTGATCTGTAAAAAAAATTATTGCTTGTGCTGTGATGAGCTACTGACAAATAGTAAAAAATAGACAATGTATAGTGGAAATGGGAGATAGTTTTTAACTTAAATATTTTTAGGTGAGCTATCTTTTATTAAAAATGTTTGTATATACTGTTAAGAAGTTTTAGCTTACCCTACTTTAGGAGTGTAAATGAGTCGAGCCGAGTTAGGTAGGCTCGGTATTAACTCGTTAATATCTCGAGTCGAGCTCTCTCAAACAGAATTTTAACCAAGCCGAGTTTTGACCGAGCCAAACTTTTATCGATCCTTTAATGAGTTTTAATTAAATTCATCATATATGCATATAGAATAAATAATGTATGAGAAAAAAAATGATAACATATTATGACTGAGATTCAAGAATAGTAGGTGCTAAGAGTGGTCAGAGAATACAACTCACAAAAAAAAACTAAAAACAATGAGATAGAACATTATACATAATTTTTATGAAAATTCTGTCAATCAGCTCGACCTACATCATGATTAGGGATGTAAATGAGATGGGCGAGGTCGAACTTAGGTATAGCTCGTTAATAACTCGAACCAAGCCTTTTTTTTTTTTTACCGAGTCTAGCTTTTAACGAATTTTAACCAAATTCATTATGGGATAAATACCAAATTTAATTCCTAACGTTTTAAAGGCAGTGCAAATTTAGCCTTCAGATATGAAATTGTTCAAATTTAATCTTAACTTTTTCGAGTAAGATTAATTTTAGCACTACAATTGATCTTACTTGGAAGTGTTAGGGTTAAATTTACACCATTTCATTCGTTAG
Organism: Euphorbia lathyris; assembly: GCF_963576675.1. NCBI lineage: Eukaryota > Viridiplantae > Streptophyta > Magnoliopsida > Malpighiales > Euphorbiaceae > Euphorbia > Euphorbia lathyris. The sequence continues at coordinate 2,116,908 of NC_088917.1, read as the reverse complement.
GACTAAGGTCCCTTTGTTTCACTTGCTTCTGTTTGTTGTTTGTCACTTTGCTGTTTTGATAGGTAGCAGATATTAATTACTTTTTCTGTCAAAAATAATTGTTTCGAATTTTTACCAATGATTTTTTATCTCTTAGACTTAAAAGGCCTTAAATCCGCACGTGAAACGTTAGAAAAGTGGGACCCACAATGGTTATCCAAACCAATCGAGTACCAAACTGTGTCAATTTGTTTAACGGTGGTTTTGTCAGGTTTTGGTTGTCAATATGGTCACCCTTCCTTCCTTTTATGGGGATTACAATTTTATGCCCCAATTCTCCTTTTCTATCTTTCATTTTTTTTTTTATGTTTTATTTTATATTTTCCTGCCTATAAAATTCACACCTCTCTTTTTGCTCTTCATAGGCCGAGGCTATGCTTATCGGATGGCCTATGAAGAGGTAAGGAGTGTAATTCAGTCAAAGATGACTTGCTGGAAGCAGCAGACTGTACGTTTCCTATTGGCAAGACATTCTTGGCTATGCTATACTCTTTTCTTCTCATGTTAGACCTATTAGCTATGTATTTAAGGCATAGAAGAGTCTTACATGAAGAGATAAAAGAGTGTAATTTAGCCAAAGATGACTTGCCGCCAGGAGCGGCATGGGCATACTTTCTTTTTAAGTCGGCAAGACGTTATTGGCTAGGTTATACTCTTTTCTTCTGATGTTAGGCCTACTAGAGGGGCAGAAGAGCTTTACATGAAGAGGTAAATAGTGTAATTTAGCCAAGGATGACTTGCCGCCAGCAGCAACGTACTGTCTTTTCTAGTCGGCAAGATGTTCTTGGCTATGTTATACTATTTTCTTCTCATGTTGGACATATTAGCTATGTATTGAAGGCATAGAAGAGCCTTACATGAAGAGGTAAAGAGTGTAATTTAGCCAAGGATGATTTGCCGGCAGCAGCAGACTGTCTTTTTCAGTCGGCAAGATGTTCTTGGCTATACTATACTCTTTTCTTCTCATGTTAGGCCTATAAGCTATGTATTCAATGATGGATTCAGGATTCACTGAGAGGATGTGCTTCAATGTTGATAGGTATTTAACTTATTTATTTTGGTGTTTGCTTTTCGTGGAGGCAATCCGAACGAGTGAGGGTGGAGGGATTTACATTGAGAGGTAAAGAGTGTAATTTAGCCAACGATAACTTGTCGGCAAACTATCGTGTCTGGCCGGCAAGATGTTCTTGGCTATATTATACTCTTTTTTTCCCATACTAGGCTTATTAGTTATATATGTTATTCAATGACGGATTCAAGATTTACTAATAACAGTAATAACAGTAGATATGTTTGGAGTGTTTTTTTTATAATCTAAGGGTACTCAATTAGGAACAGAGACACCGAGTACCACTAGGGCTATTACCTTCCGGTCTCCGGAACCACCCCTATCAGTGGTGGTTCTGACCCTCTGTCTCGAGCAAATTAAGGGTTTGGGGGTGCATGTAAACTCCAAACATAATATATTGTTTCTCAACGCTTAGATTTGTTTGGAGTGTTTTCTTTTTATGAGCGAGGATGCTCAATCAGGGGTGGAACAGGGGGTGTCAGGTAGGGGTGGCAACGGAGAAAGGATTATCTGAAAACCACGGGTATCCAAACTGACGGGAAATAACCGCAAAAATAGCCCCTCCAAGTCTATGTGTTGAGAAACAATTTGGTTTGGAAATGTATAAAATGAGATTGAAAAACAAATGGCTCAAAAAGTATAGTTGATTTTATATCGTGCAAAAAGAAAATTATATAAGCAAGTGTAAAATTCCCCGTGCACACCCGTGATACAGTCCTTTATTCACCGATGTGCTAATTGATATTCTTTAGTATTTCTTTTGAAAAAGATACAACTATACACAGTTTTCATGAAATTTTCCAATATTTTCTGTCTATCAGTGGATGTTCAAGCGTCCCTCTTACTTATTCGTAACTCGAAAAGTAGGTGAAATTTTCTTATATATATGTCTAGTTTTATTAAGGGTAATTAATTTATTAGTCTCTGTATTTTAATAAAATATACTGTTTAGTTCCTGTATTTTAAAAAACACACTGTGAATTGTTTAGTGGTGAACTGTTTAGTGCCTGCCGTTAGACTCTCATGAAGATTCTGTTAGTCAATTTGGATTTGCGTTCTTCTTTTCCTTTATTTTCCTTTCCTTTAAATTCTACTGCATCTGAAATCAACTTTGAGTGTTCTTCTTCTTGATTTTCTTCTTAATCGTTCAAATTCGTAAGCATTGGGTCTGTTTTTTTTCTTGTTCTCCATACAAATAGTTTCTTCTTCTAAATTAGATTTCCTCTTCTGAAATTTTAAGGTAAATAGTAAAAGGTAATTTAGTCATTTCTAAATTTATAAACGGTAAAAAATCTAACAAATAGACGGAAGGAAAAAGGTTAGCAATCTTACCATGTGTTTTTGAAAATATAGGGACTAAACAGCGTGTTTTGTCAAAATATTGACACTAATAAATTAATTACCCTTTTATTAATTGTTATTTCTTTTTTGCCTAATACACAAATAACCCCCTGAACTTGTCCAAATGTTGCAACTGCCCCCTCCAACTTTCAATTATAACAACTTACCCCTCAAACTTGTCCAATTGTAACAACTTACCCCTTAAACTTGTCCAATTGTAAAACACAATCCCAAATTGCTGACATGGACTGCAATTGAAGAAACACGTGAAATACAAAATCTGCAACGCTCGTGGAGTGTGATAATCAGATCTTTGGCGTGATACGAATCCAGGTAAACTTTTTTACGGTTGCTTCAAATATGGGGTAAAAAAATTTCCAATTTGGGGTTATGTTTTACAATTTAACAAGTTTAAGGGGTAAGTTGTTACAATTGAAAGTTGAGGGGGGCAGTTGCAACATTTGGACAAATTCAGGGGGTTATTTGTGTATTAAGCCTTTCTTTTTCTGAAGTAAATGTGCATCATATAACATACAACATGAATGAAATCAGATTTACTGCTCTGGGAAAAAATTACTGCTTGTGTTGTGATAAACTACTGACAAACAATTGTTCATTAATCGAAAATGTACCGTTTCTCAAAAAAATAATGTATAGTGGAAAATGGATGATTGTGTTTTTTTATCTATCTTTTTTAAATGTTGTACATACCGTTACAAAATTTTAATTTAGTGACAAAGCAGCTCCACCAAGATCCTGATTAAGGGTGCAAACGAGCCTTCGTAGTTCGCAAACTATTCGAGCTCAGCTCAGTGAAAGCTCGATCAAAGCTCCGCTCGATTGGACTCGACTCGAGTTCGGAATCGGCTCGAACACTAATAAGCTAAGTCCAAGCTTCCTCAAGTTCGGCTCGAAAGCTCGCGAGCAGACTCGATTATTTTTAATTATTATATATATTTCATTATATATATATATATATATATATATATATATATATATATATATATATATTTCATTGGTTATTATTAGTTTTCATCACAATTCACAACTCAAATAAGATTTAACCCATAAAAAATGATACAGAAAAAGCTTAGACATTTGAGTCTTTAGGTAGACAATTAGGTTTTGATAAGGAATAAAATACACTACAAACTTTAATATATATGTCATTGTTTGAAATTTTTCTCCGAGCTTGTGTTTTCCGATCACAAGTACCATATACTGTTCTGGAATCTCGACAATAACATTATTGTTTTTCTTTATAAATAATTTAAACTCATATGGAGTATGTTATAAGGTTTTTCTGTTTTTACGCTACTTATTCTATGCATATATAATTAATTTGGTTAAATCTCGTTAGAAGCTAAAAGCTCGGCTCGGTCAAAACTCGATTCGAGAGGGCTCGGCTCGAGATATTAACGAGCCAATACCGAGCTTACCTAGGGTTCGGCTCGGTTCGACTCGATTACACCCCTAGTCCTGATTGGGGTTATAAACGAGTCGGGCAAAGCCCAAATTTAGATAGGTTCGGTATTGGTTCGTTAATATTTCGAGCCGAGCCTTTTTAGACCGAGTTGAAAAGTTTTAACCGAATCGAGCTTTTATCGAATTTTTAACGAGTTTTTAACGTATGGCTAAAATTGATTTTTTTTTTTTAAATGTTAGGGTTAAATTTGCACAATTTCATAAGTTATGACGAAATTTGCACTTTACTTAGGGTTAAATTTGGCTCTTAGCTCAATCCAACATACATGCATAGAATAATAGCGTATGAGGCAAAAAAAAAAATTGTAACATATTCCATATGAGTTTAAAATATTTTAAAAAATCATCACATGTTATAACTGAGATTCAAGAATAGTAGATGTTACTTGTGGTCAGAGCACACAAACTCACAACTTTTTTTAAAACAATGAAATATATATTAAAGTTTGTAATATTTTTTTTATCAAAACCTAATTTTCTAGCTAAAGGTCTAAATGTCCAAAAGTCCAAACTTTTCGTGTCATTATTTTACATGAGTTGTGAATTGTGATGAAAAACTAATAATAACTAATGAAGTAAAAATTTAAAACAATGATATATAATAAAAATATTACTAAAATATATATTAATTAAAAAATAATCGAGATTGTTCGTAAGCTTTCAAGCCGAAACTAAAAAAGCTCAGGCTCAGGATTGTTAGGGCTCGAGCCTTTCGAACTCAAGCCGAGCTGTAATCGAGCTTTGACTGAATCAAATGCGAATATTTTTATGGTTACTTTGTTTACCATTACTATTACTATATCTAAATTTTTTATTTTCCAAAATCATTATCTTCGAAACTTTTTTCTTTAAACATTCTCTTTCTCTATCCTTACTAAACAACACTTAATATCCCAAAATTAAAAAGTTGAAGAATTAAAAGTGTTTAGAATATTATCAAGTCTTTGGAATTTTCAATGGTTTTCAACACTGATTTTTATTTTGAGGTCCTTGTATTTAATAAAGCGAAAAAACTTCAGTCATCTGCCATCGCAAATGAAACCCATAGTTTCTGTTTGGAAAAAAAAATTACCGGTACCATTTTGATAAAACATGAAAACATATAGTTTTTAGACTTTACCCAAAAAGAAAAGTATACCTATTGTTAGATATGTAAATAATCCTATTATTTAGGAAAATCCTATTGTTTAGGAAATAGATTATTTCCTTATTATTTCCTTGATTGTAGACTTAATTGTAGCCTTAATTATAGGCTTAATTGTGTATTGTGTTGTGTATATAAACACTTCTTAATCAATGAAAACCTCAAGGGTTCTACCTCTATTATGGTATCAGAGCTTAAACCCTCACTGCTGCACTCGCCTTCCCTTTCTCTTCTGCTACTTTTTTTAATCCAAAACCAACCATGACCGAAAAACCTGCCTCATCTTCTCCTCCTCCTCCTCCTTCACCCATTCATCCCCTTTCATCATGGGTTTCTCAACCTGGAATTTTAGGGCCCCGTCCTTCACCTCCACAAACTCATGTTGCTCATACTCACCAATCTTTCATTCCCACTGATATTATAGAGGCTATGCATACTATGACCATTGCACCAACGCCCGAACAATGGCATATGGACACCGGGACTACATCTCATATGACCGCTGATAGAGATACGCTCACATCTTATTTTAATATGAGTCAAAATCGTAACATAATTGTTGGTAATGATCAAAGTGTTCCAATTCGTGGTTATTGGGGCGGCTGTCCTGACACTCGGCGATCCACATCAGGTTATTGTGTTTTTCTTGGTGATAATCTCATTTATTGGTCAGCAAAACGCCAACCTACTCTCTCTCGCTCTAGTGTTGAAGCTGAGTATCGAGGGATAGCTAATGTTGTCTCTTAAACTTGCTGGATTCGAAATCTTCTCCTTGAACTCTACTGTCAGATTCGGAAGGCCACCCTGGTTTACTGTGACAATGTAAGTGTTGTCTACCTCTTTGGTAATCCCGTTCAACATCAACGCACCAAACACATAGAGATGGATATTCATTTTGTGCGTGAAAAGGTTGCCAAAGACGAAGTATGAGTTCATGTTCCTTCCCGACATCAAATAGCCGATATTTTCACCAAAGGTCTATCACAGATTCTTTTTGACGACTTCAGATCTAGTCTCAACGTTCGACCTCCTCCCGCTTCGACTACGGGCGTGTGTTAGATATGTAAATAATCCTATTGTTTAGGAAATATATTATTTCCTTATTATTTCCTTGATTGTAAATTTAATTGTATATTGTGTTGTGTATATAAACGCTTCTTAATCAATAAAAACCTCAAGGGTTCTACCTCTATTACCTATATAAATTAATCCCACAACGAACTAAAACGAAACAATCATATGTTCGTCAATGATTTGAGCAATAGATGATTGCTTTAGAAGAACCATTTTTAGAAGTGAAAATAAAACATTTTAATGAAACTTTTGTACATGTCTTAAAAAGAATTTCAATGACCAGACATTATCAAGAAGGGCCATCGACAAGAAAAGGATATACGACAAATAAACAAATAAAAGGATAAAGTATCAAATATTACTATCATTGTTTTATTTTTTTAATCATTGTTAGTAGATTTTTTTTTGTTGAAAATTTTAGCAAAAAAGTATAATTAAATCTCTGAACTTTACCCGTTTTAAAGATTAAATTTCTGATCAATTATTTTTTTATATTGAATCTTTGATCATTGATTTTGTTATGGATTTTACCTTTATTTAACTTTTCCATGATATTTAGGAGATGCGAAGATCGATTTAGCGATTCTAATGCTGAAAACCACAAAATAGAAGAAAAGAAGACCGAGTTTGGAAGAACCTAATTGAAATTAATTCTGTAATTTCTTGTTACTTTTTACTCTACTATCTATTCTAGTTGATAAACTCTTATTTTTATTTATCCACGTCAATAAGCCGAATCGCCCTAACGATGTGTACCACTCAAACTCGACGGAAAAGTTAAATAAGAGCCGAATCCATAACATAATCGATGATCAAGGGCTCAATGTGGTAAAATAATTGATCAGAGGTTTTATCCTTAAAACATGTAAAGTTCAGGGGCTTAATTATACTTTTTGCCAAAATTTTATTAAAATTATAATTTTGGTTTGTTTTAAAACGTAAATATATAACGGATAAATTAAGTTTAGAAAACTTTAAATACATTACATATTGTATATTGGGTAATTAGTATCGGTGGTCATAAAAGTTTGGATAATATTTTCAAAATATCACAAAAGTTCACTTTGGATATTTTATTATTATTTTTTCACCGAAGTTGATTACGTAACATCTAATCACCTATCTCAACATCACATGATAGATATAATAATAAAAAATTAACTACAAATTAACCCAAGTAAATAAGGATTATGGATTAAAATTTTAACCTCAAATTAATCTGTGTGGCATATCGATTATCAATTATATCGAGTTAAATGCGTAGTTACATTTTTTTAATACAGTTAAACCTCGATAAATGAATGTTCGATAAAGTAATAACCTTGTTTATATAATAAATTCTTTCGGTCCCAACTTGGACCAATGGACTAAAATAATAACCTCGCTAAATGCATTAAATAATAAAGATATTTAAATCCTTAAGGACCCATTGAAAATATAAATTAATAATTATTGAATTACATACTATATATATATATAACCTTTCAATCAATCAACTAGAAGTCATTTCTTCTGAAAAAATGCATATGTAGTTGATTGTTTTTTTTTTCCACCTAAACCAAAATGAACGTCATCCTTAACTTTTTGTAGTGCAAACACAACTTCTCGTATATTTTGTTCATGTTGTAGCAAGTAGTTGTTTAAGGTGACCTTTACAATGTATGCATTTTACAATAAAAAATTACACTGCTTTATTTTTTATATTGATTTATCGATAAATGAATAATTTATTCATATCGATTAATAAATAATCTCGCTTAATGAATATTTTTTTCCGGTCTCAAGGATATGCATTCATCGAGGTTTTACTGTATGTTAGGTGACACTAACATGACGTTGGGATGCCATGTGAGCAATTTCAATGAAAATATGACTGAAGAACGTTCAAAGTGACCTTATTGTGATAAAAACAAACTTAAGTGATTTTATTAAGACAAATTAAATTTTTATAACCTTTTGGGGATATTGTCCAAACTTTTGTGACCACCGATGCTAATTACCCATTGTATACCATGAGAACTTTTTAACGGTGTATTATAAGCTCAAAATTGACAAGTGGTGAATAAGAAATTGATGCTCAAACCACTTGAAATGGTTTTAAAGAGGATAATGAAATTAAGCTTTCTCATCCACATAGGAAAGAAATGAGAATTTCCACTGGTTTATAAGTAAAAGGCTTTTATAAGCCCTTAACAAATTACTAGAGGAAAGTGAACGGGGGTACAATTGAAGCACTGTGGTGTTAACGGCACATCCGCACGATGTGGGCGACGCAAATGTCGCACTGCTCTCTCTGAAATTATTTTTGCTCTCTGTTTGTTCGAAGTATTCATCTTCTCTATGTCCGGTGATAACACTTTACACACTGTAAGAATTCAGTTACGTAATCTGTTATATCCTAGGAGATGATCGTTAATAGTGAGAAAATATGTCTTATGTAGACTACTAATACATGTCTCAGATTTGTCTAACTCTGTTCTTTTCATTTATGCTTAAGTGTTTCATACACTTCATTTCTGATACTTCAACTTTAATATTTTTGTATTATGTTTTATTTGGATTACTTACATGCAACAATCTTTACGATATTTCGAGAGTAATACATTCAATTAATAAAAATCATTTTGTATACCATTACATGGTGTTTGGCTCTTTCGTGAGAAAAATGCGGGCGTGCCAGAGAATTATAGTATTCTTGAACTATGGAATAAAATTGAGTGCGCCTAAATAACTTCTAATTATCAAACGATTGAATGAAATAAAGAGACCGTAAAATTCTAAAGATTCGATTATCAAAACGATACCGACCTTACAGAAATGGTTGAACAACAAATAAAATAAAAATTGTACTGGGAAATAAATGGACTTTGGATCTGGAAATTGAAACTAAAGAAACAATTGAGAATTGTAAAAGTGCTGAAGTCTAGAGATAAATTGCTAGAGTTTTGGCTTGTGTCTGTTGAGTTTTTGAGTTGTTGAATTGGTTGATCGCGCTTGTTTCATCGTGATTTCTTCCTTTAATAGTCGTTGGAGGTAACTTCCTGCTTGTTTCCACAAGTCACGTTCTCCATATTGAGTAACTACTCCACTTTAACTTCCACGATACATTGATACGTACACTTTCTGATTTTTTCTGCTTTCTAATTGGCTCACAGAATACACGTTAGAAATATTAAATGACCTCATGATCCCCTATGTTTACCTCAAGTATCCTTTGATATTCACTTTAGGAAGTTGGTTTCCCACAAGGTAGACTATATGGTTTCCCCTAAGGTACACTATGGTTTCCCATGAGGTACACTATGGTTTTCTATAAGGTACACTACATGATTTCCCCATGAGGTACATCATGGTTTCCCATGAGGTACACTATGGTTTTCCATAAGTTACACTATGGTTTTCCATGAGGTACACTACATGATTTCCCCATGAGGTACACCATGGTTTCCCATGAGGTACACTATGGTTTCCCATAAGGTACATCATGGTTTCCCCTAAGTTCACTATTGGAAATTCTAAGTGAATGATGTACCAAAAAAGTTTCCTGAAAGAAAAAGTTTCCTAAAATGAAAAGTTTCCTAAAAAGTTTTAAGAGAAAGTTTCCTAAATAGTTCTTTTAAGAAAAAGTTTCCTAAAAAGAAAAGTTTATCCGATGAAAAGTGTACACCAAGATATGCATCATGAAAACTTTATTTTTGGTGCAAACAAATGCCCCCCTCAAGCATGAATTTGAGGAACGTAAATTTCATGCTTGATTCTTTAAAAGTCGTTGTGTCATCTTTTAAAGGTATCACACGATAGCTCTTTAGGTGACACAAAAGGTATAGACCGTGGAGTCGGCCTTTGTGTCACTTTTATGCTAGTATCTCACTTCTCAATTGGAGGAATGCTCACCAGCCTCAACTTCACCTCATGCTTCTCTCTAGATTTGGGATCTCATCGCTGCTTCATTTTTTTTCTTGGCTTATGAAACTCAAAGTGTCCAACTCGACGGAGGGCATAAGCATATAGTTTCAAGACAACTTCTCGGATGACCTCCATCGTAACTGAGGAAATCTGTCGAGGGGTGTGGATATGCTGGTGAGTATAAGGCACATGAGGAAATCCAGTATTTCTTCCATTTCCTCTATAGTTATCCCTCGTCTCCCCGGTGATATGGTTGCCCCTTGCCTCCTCATGATATAAAGCTGGGTGGGAGGTAGGATTAGTATTTCCAAAATATTGAGGAGCAGGTAACTTACTAGAATTTTCTTGGCCTGCAAAAGTAGCGGCCTTCTTTGAGACAACTTCCCCCCTCAAAGGTGGAATCTGATACTTCTCAGCGATGGACACACCACATCCTTCATTGGACTCCAAGGAGCCTTGAGGAACATGGTTTCCTCCACTCTTGATGCCCCCTGGTTGTGATAGCTTCTGGAGTATCTTGTCCATCTTCTGATTCATATCGCTCCTTAGAGCTTCCAGATTCTTTTCAATGGAATTGAAATGTCTCTGCAAGAATTGTGAATTTTGGATCTTTATTGAGATCCATATGTGTCCTCTAGGGTTAACATTATTTTCCCCTTAAATTCCTCCCACCATATGTGGACCATTGCCTGTTGCCATGATCTCTTCTTCTTTAGAGTTGGCTGCTACAGGATCTTTGCTTTTCTTATCATTTTCCTTTGGTGGTATTGTGATTGGGTCCCACTGGGCGTGCCAAATTTTGTTTGGCTCTTTCATGGGAAAATTGCGGGCGTGCCAGAGAATTATAGTATTCTCGAACTATGGAATAAAATTGAGTGCGCCTAAATAACTTCTAATTATCAAACGATTGAATGGAATAAAGAGACCGTAAAATTCCAAAGATTCGATTATCAAAATGATACCGACCTTACAGAAATGGTTGAACAACAAATAAAATAAAAATTGTACTGGGAAATAAATGGACTTTGGATCTGGAAATTGAAACTAAAGAAACAATTGAGAATTGTAAAAGTGTTGAAGTCTAGAGATAAATTGCTAGAGTTTTGGCTTGTGTCTGTTGAGTTTTTGAGTTGTTGAATTGGTTGATCGCGCTTGTTTCATCGTGATTTCTTCCTTTAATAGTCGTTGGAGGTAACTTCCTGCTTGTTTCCACAAGTCACGTTCTCCATATTGAGTAACTACTCCACTTTAACTTCCACGATACATTGATACGTACACTTTCTGATTTTTTCTGCTTTCTAATTGGCTCACAGAATACACGTTAGAAATATTAAATGACCTCATGATCCCCTATGTTTACCTCAAGTATCCTTTGATATTCACTTTAGGAAGTTGGTTTCCCACGATGTAGACTATATGGTTTCCCCTAAGGTACACTGTGGTTTCCCATGAGGTACACTATGGTTTTCTATGAGGTACACTACATGATTTCCCCATGAGGTACATCATGGTTTCCCATGAGGTACACTATGGTTTTCCATAAGTTACACTATGGTTTCCCATGAGGTACACTACATGATTTCCCCATGAGGTACACCATGGTTTCCCATGAGGTACACTATGGTTTCCCATAAGGTACATCATGGTTTCCCCTAAGTTCATTATTGGAAATTCTAAGTGAATGATGTACCAAAAAAGTTTCCTGAAAGAAAAAGTTTCCTAAAATGAAAAGTTTCCTAAAAAGTTTTAAGAGAAAGTTTCCTAAACAATTCTTTTAAGAAAAAGTTTCCTAAAAAGAAAAGTTTATCCGATGAACAGTGTACACCAAGATATGCATCATGAAAACTTTATTTTTGGTGCAAACACATGGTAGATGATTGATGTGAAGAAAAACAATGTATACACGTGGCATTAATTAGTTGGTCGGGGTGTATTACTCCCGAAAAGTACCCTAATTTTTTTCGTTAGTCAATAGATTTTACTCCTACTATTATAAATGTTACATATTGAACTAATTATAGTAAACTTATTTATTATGGTTATTCCTGTTTCATATTACATGTCTTAGTAGAAGTTTTCTTTATGTATTACTAATTTTGATATTACTAGTACACGTTAATTAAATTAAACTAAAATTAATTTTCAGAATAAAATTAAATTAAAAATTCCTACAAAAAAATATAATTGACACCACACCAATCCGGCATAATCGGTCGAATGGCAGCGGCGTGCTTGTGGAACCGATCCTCATGTAAGACCTCATCCTTCCACAAAATTGGATACAGACTTCAATGGTGCGAGGACTCTCTTTATAAATAACATTTACAAGTGCTTATTTTCCAATGTGATAGAGATACATTCCACGCTCTTGATATAAAGGAACATAAAATGCTAAGCGTTCCATTTAAGTAAAATTAACGAATAGACCTAAGCCCCAACAAAAAAAAAAAAAAAAAAGATAATGTGCAAAAAATACTTTTAATGTTGATCATGAAGAGCAATTTTATCCCTAATGTTGGCAGCCAATAGCAATTTTACCCTTAACATTGGCAAGTTAAATTATTTCCAGACATCATTGTATAACACATATATTTTTGTTCATTATTCTGCCCCAGTTACATATCAATTAGTTCTAAAAAAAAATTCACATTTTTTTAATTTAGAATTAGAATTGGAGATTAATATTTTTAAATTCGACAAAATATTTGCATTTTTTTGTCCAACTCGTATAAAATACAGTATAATTTTTTAATTTCAGTTTTTTATTTTTTTCACTTCTATTCATGTGTTTGTGATATGTTAGTAATGACTGATAAAATGACGCATGTGTGAAATGTAGATGACCAGATTCATGACTGAGATAAAAAAAAATTGATCCAATTTGCCAATGTTATGAGTAAAATTGTTTTTAGCTTCCAATATTAAGGATAAAATTACACTCTTTTAGACGTTAGAGATAAAAATTACTCATAACTGTCAACGTTAGAGGTATTTTTAAACCTTATTCCAATAAAAAAAAATGAATTGATCAGAGTTAAAATATGCAATTTACCTAAATAGAATTATAAAAGTAGGTAAAGAAGGGCTAATAATAGGCATAATACGCCATCGTACCTCTTTGAACTTGTCCATAATAGTAGATTGACTCCCTAAACTGTACAAGTGTTTCGCCAGCTCCTTGAACTTAATCATTTCGTATCATCAACTCACTGAACTTGTCCATAAAAGTAAATTAGCTTTTCGAACTTTATAAATGTCTCACCAACTCCCTAAACTTGCTTTATTTCGTAACAACTGAATACAAAAACCTATTATATCTAAATTCTAAAAATACATCTTCATCCATTCGAGATGTAATTTTTTTCTCTTCTCCTACTTTTCAACATATTATAAAAGCTAGTGTTGCAAGTTTGAGAGATCGAATTGATGAGGATTGAGAGTTAGTATTATGATTTTTGTGTTTAGTTGTTATGGAATAAGCAAGTTTAAGGAGTTGGTGAGACACTTATAAAATTCAGGGAGCTAATCTACTTTTATTGATAAGTTCAGGGAGTTGGTGATACGAAATAATCAAGTTCAATGAGCTGGTGAGACATTGGCAAAGTTTAGAGAGCCGATATACTATTATGGACAAGTTCAGGAAACTGATGATGTATTAAGCCCTAATAATAAGACATGTTCACGAGCCCAGGTACGCGTCCGGCCCGTCCAGGTCCGTGTCTCCTGGGCTGGGCTTGGACATGATATTTATCTTTAGGCCCAGTCTGGCCCAGCCTGCTAAAGTCCACCTCTTTTTTGAGCGGGCTTGAGATTTATAAAAATAACACAGGTCGGTCTAGTCTGGCCTGCCTATTAACATTAATTAATAAATTTATATATTTATATATTTTATTTATTTTTAAGTATAAATTTAAATACGGTCGATTCTAACATCAAATGACTCTTACTCAGTCAAATGGATACGGCGGCAAGCGAATGGGATGGCACATGTGTTAGCACAGTCTTCTCGTTTATCCACTTGCCCTTCTTTTTTTAATTTATTACCGAGTTATGTTTCTGATTCATTGTTACAATTTTGCCATGATCTGGCTCATTAATGCATTGTTTTTTTTATTCAAAAAAAAAAAGTATAAATTTAATTTATTATTAATAAAAATTATACATATATATTTAGGTGGGTGTATATGGACTGGACTTGGGATTTGATTTTTGAGTCCGAACCCAGTCAAGTCCAGTCCGAACCCGTCTAAATTAACAGCGGACTAGACTGAACTTGGACTAATATTTTTAAATAAAAGCCTATTGGTCTGGTTCGAGTCCGGCCCGTAAACAGAATCTACTAATAATATGTATGGATCAATGATCATCTAAAAGAGAAAATTTACCTACTTTTCATGTGCCTTATCCAATTAACACAGCCACCTTATCTTCCGGAGCTATGTTGGGCTCCAAATTAACTATCAATCAAAATGTTAGTAAAAAAACCCACAACAAAAAAGGGAAACATGATGATGATTAGATCTAAGAAAAAACCAACGGCAAATTCCAAACAAAACTATCGGCATATAATGGTGGAACCATAAATTTTCGAGAGGGGCATCTTTAATCTCGGTCTGCGATTGCAACTCGTAAGTGTATAATATTAGAGTTGTAATTGAGTCGAGCTGAGTTGAACCGAGCTTTGGTTTGTTTATGTTTGACTCGTTAAAAAATTGACGAGTTCGAGTTTAAGTTCAATATTATGTTCGTAAGCTGCTTGTGAGGTTGTTCATGAGTTTTGCTTAGACCTGGGCATGGGTCGGGCTCGGGTCGGGCCTGTCGGGCTTTTCATAAAGCCTAGCGAGCCCGAGCCCAAGCCCAGCCCGTAAGAAATTTAGCCGGACTCGGACTCGGGCTCGGGCTGGGCTCGGACCTAAGAAATGAATCACAAGCCCGCTCATCCAAGTCCATCTATATATTAAAAAAAATACAATTAAATTTAAAATAGTACCATAAAGAATTCAATGAAATAACATAATAATTAAACCCACTAATAACAAAAAAAACAAAAAATCCCTAACACCGCATTTTATATATTTAAGAAAATAAAATCAGCAAAATTAAATTATTTATTATATTTATATATATAATATTTTTTTATCGGGTCGGCCCGGTCCGACCCGATGTAAAATTGGTAAAGCCCAAGCCGTCCTGTTTTTGGCGGGCTTACACGAACTTGGGCCGGACCGGGCCTGACAGCATTTTTATGTGTGCAAGCCCCACTAAATGGGTCTGGGCCTGGTCGGGCCGGGTGGGCTCACCGGTCCATGCGCAGGTCTAGTTTTGCTCGTGAGCGGGTTGTGAATTTTGTTCATGAACTTCCCAAGTGAACAACTCATTAACTATAATGGTGGAACCATAAATTTTTTAGAGGAGCATCTTCAATTTCGGTCTGCAATTGCAACTCTATAAGTGCATAATATTACAGCTGTAATTGAGTCGAGTTGAGTTGAACCGAGCTTTGATCTGTTCATGTTGACTCGTTAAAAAATTGACGAGTTCGAGCTTAAACTCAATATTCGTATTTATGAGCTACTCGTGAGGTTGCTCATAAGTTTTGCTTGTGAGTAGGTTGTGAATTTTGATCATGAACTTCCCAAGCGAACGACTCATTAACTAGATTCATTTGAAATTTCTTTAACATAAAACTATGTAGTTTTGAAATTTAGAAAAATAAAGTTTACACAAAACTATGTTGTTTTAACTTTTCTGCTTTATAGATATATTATTATTAAAAAGTTAATTGAACCAAGTTTGTCCACGAGCGTGTTCATAAATATTATAATCGAAATGGTTATGAGCTTGTCCATGAACCTAACCAGGCATGCTTGTGAGCTTTTGAGCTGAGTCTCGACGTGCTCAAACTCCGATCATTTATAAATCTAGTTGAACACAATCGAACTTTTATGAGCCGAACGTCGAACCCCTCATGAGCGGCTGAGCTCATTTACAGCCTTAAAGAATATAGGGGGAAAACTTCAATAAAAGGAGACCATGCGCTAACGACAACCTTACTTAAAAGAAATTATTACCGATAAGTAGGGTTGTAAATGAGCTGAACCGTTCATGAGCGGCTCATTGTTCAACTCAATAAGAGTTCGACCGTGTCCGACTCGATTTATAAACGAGACGAGTTTGAACACGATGAAGCTCGTGAGCATATTCGATTATAGGTTCATAAAAAAAACTCATGAACAAACTCAATTATAATGTTTATGAACACACTCGTGAGCAAGCTTTGTTTGATTATTAAGTCAATAATAATATTTCTATAAAAGAAGAAAGGTAAAACAACGTAGTTTTGTATAAAATTTAGTTTTGTAGGTTCCAAAACAATATAGTTTTGTATTAAAGAAATTTCAAATCAATATAATTAATGAGTTGTTCATGAACGAATTAACGAGCTGCTTACGAGCAAAGTGCGTGAACAAGCTCACGAACAAAATATTAAGTTCGAGCTTGTCAATTTTCTGACATGCAAAGCCTAAGCAGGACAAAGCTCGACTCGACTCAGTTCGATTACATCCTTACCGATAAGGGAGCAGCAATTGTCGTCCTGCCCTCTGTGATTTGACCATTGATCACGGACACAATGTAATGTATTATCATCGTGTTACTTCAACAACAAAATTACTGGTTAGATCGAATTGGTAAAGCAAACTGAATTTATGGGAAGAATTTTAGAATTGGTCAAAAAGGTTATATGTATGAAAACATCCTATTTACTTATAAATTTATTTAAAGTAATTTATTGATTTTTAGAACTTTATTAAAGTAATCTATTAATCCCCTCAATTTACTTACGATGATTTATTAATCTATTAAACTTGTTTAAAGTTATACATATCTTAACTTATCTAAAATCTCATATTACTTTACCACGTGGATAGGAACATCATTAGATCACTTTAAACAAGTTGAAAATGATAAATAAGATGGTTTTGAAGAATAAGCGGACAGTTGGCTTTTTTAAACAAATATATACATGACATGAATGTATTGGGCCTTTAGAATTCAATTTATGCTAAAGCATATCTATCAAAAGGAGTGAGGAGTAACAAATTCAAGATTCACTGATCGATGGTATTTGCAGTGTTTTTTACGGGTGTTCGATTGATATTTTTTAAGATAAAAAAAATACAAAAAGTAAAGCTCCGTATACATTTCTCATTGTAGTTTTTTGACCTTTTTCGGCGACCAACGAGTGCTTAAACCTCATTCGGATATCACTAAAAATGAGTAGTTATAGTTGCAACTAAACCGTGAATATGTAATGATCCGTATTATACAAAAAGTTATAAAAAGAAACTCTTATGATTTCACATATTTATAAGATGAATAATATAGATTTTCTTATTATAAACAGATTATGTGTCCCCAAAAACATGCCGCATCCACATTACATTTTAGGTCAGAGGACAAGGATGATACCTCAAAATGACCACTCAATATCTCAAAATGACCACTTTACACTTTTTAATACCGATGACCACTCAATACCTCAAAATGACCATTGACGGTCTCAAAATGACCATTGACGGTCTCGAAGAGTTAATGATATTTTAAGGAACTTTAATTCTTGAAATTTTTTGTTTTGACGTCATTTAGGTGTTTGGTTAGGAGAGAAAATGAATTTTTAGAAAGAGAAAGCTCCAAAAAATGTGATTTTAGAAAATAAAAAATGTGGTTTCATGGTAAATGTCGTTATGAACAACTTTAATTCTTGAATATTTTCATTTTGAAGTCGTTAACGGTAATTTTGAGAAATTAGTTAAAATTGAGTGGTCACCAGTGTTAAAAAGTGTAAAATTTAGTGGCCGTACCGTTAAAAATTGAAGTTCATTGACCAGAGGTGTAATTTACCCAAAAAAAAAAAATCAGGCTTTGATGATCAGAAATAAATTATACTTCTATAATAAATAACACATGATTTGAAAGGAAATATCCACATCCATTTTAACCCAACATACCTAGAGGCCCATTAGATATCTTGGGCCACGATGTGTTTTCTCTTGGCTCATTTTCTCTAGGCCCATTAGATGTTTTGGTTACAAAAATTGATTGGTCTCCAAACTTACAAAATGTCTTGATGAAAAAAAAAAAAAAAAACTATTGGTCTCTAAACTTATAAATTCTCTTGTTAATTTCTGAATTCGCTTAAAGTCACATGATTAACTTCATAACTCCACGTAGTAGAATAACGTTGCATTGGTCAAATTGAAATATATATTACTAAAAGCAAATTCAGGAGGTCAATAGATCACTGTAAGTAGATTTTGAGGAGGCCAACGTCTCATTTTAAATAAATTAAGATGGCTAATAGGTAACTTTAAGCAAGTTCAAAAGGCTAATGAGACGTTCTATAAATTTAGAGGTTCAACCGACTTTTTTACACATTGATGAACTCCTAATACAGGGATAATGACCAAATTTGGCCCTAACGTTGTAGATGAAGTGCCGATTTCCCTAAAGTACAAAATGGTCCAAATTTAACTCTAATATTTCTAACCAAAATCGATTTTAGTCACACATTATCGAAAATTTAAAAAGACTGTTTTGACTGTTATTTAGCTGTCACATTAGACATTGCAAACATTAATTATGTCTAAGATATTTAATATATTGCTAATACAGTTACAAAAAGTCTATTAAAAAGCTAACAACTAAGTATGCCACATATAACTTAACAATTTTTTTTGTCAAACTTTCTATAATGTTTACTGTGTTAATAATATAGTTACAAAAAATGTACGAAACACCTTCAATGGTTTGGAAAGTCTGATATGACATTTAAATAACAGTCAAATAGACTTTTTCAAATTTTTTTGGTAATATGATGATAAAATTAATCTTGCTTGAAAGTGTTAGGGTCAAACTTACATCATTTAATACATTAGGGCTAAATCTGTACTTCTTCAAAAACATTAGGGTCAAATTTTAGCGGACTTTTCGATGGTTAATGTTATCATACTAATCTAAAAATAACATATAGTAGTTAAAAATAGTACTACATCTTCTTATATTTTTAAAAGTTGTCATTAATATATAATGTTAATTACAAGTAGATGTCATGTGGTTATACGGATTTGCAGATTGGTATCTGTTGTATTTTTTTTTACAAACGCAATCATGTGGTTGCAAAATCTTGTATTTTTTTCACTTAGCCAAATTTGACCGATAATGACCTCAAAATGAAAATTTTCAAGAATTAAAATTGTTTAGTATCATATTTACTATGGAACCATATTTTTAATTTTTCAAAATTATAATTTTTAGAGTTTTCTCTCTCTATACATTAATTTTCTCTCTCATAAAAAAACACATAAATGACCTCAAACCTAAAAGGTTGAAAAATTAAAGTTGCTTAAAATATCATTTAAACATAAAAGTAAATTTTGCAAACCACAAGATTGCGTTTGTAAAAAAAATACCATAAATACTCATCTGCAAATCGGCGAAACCACGACATCTATATGTAAGTAACCCTAATATATATGCATAACAAAGTTACATGTAACCTGAAAACACGATATGGAATCGACACTAACCGGAACAAGTTAACACGATTGTGATACGTAATTTTTTTGTGTTGAGTTTGGATTTACTCTTTTTAATGCAAAAAAATGACACGACACGATACGAACACGACTCGAACAAACAGTATATAACTCCCATGATTGGAAAGGAAATGTACACGTCCATTTCCTTCAACCGCAAAAGTCTTGGCCCATTAAATATCTTGGCCCAACATATGTTTTGTCTTTCTTTATTGACATCAAAGAAACTTGAAAAATAGACTAGTCCAAACTCCAATTATTAATCAATAATAATAATCATTTCAAACATTTTAAAAGAAGAAAAAAAAAACTATTGGACAAATTATGAAAAAGTACTGCATTTATGTCTTTTAATTATTGTTGCTCCATCCATATAAAGCATACCCACTTTATTTATTACAAGCTTTTGCTTTTGCTTTTTTTTGAAAAAATCATTTTTATCTATATTTTTCATAATTTTTAGTAATTTCCTTCCATCCCAAATGCAAGGTTATTTAATGTACATTTGGTTATCTTTTTATTATTATTATTATTTTACTTTAAATAGTAGATGTGTAGGATTTCATTACAAAAAAAAATTAGGGTTAATTACAAGTAGATACCATGTAGTTACATGGATTTGCAGATGGATATCTATAGTATTTTTCGTTACAAATGCAATCCTGTGGTTTGCAAAATTTTGTATTTTTTTTACTTTGCCAAATTTGGCCGATAACGATCTCAAAATGAAAATTTTCAAGAGTTAAATAATATTTTAAACAACTTTAATTCTTCAACTTTTTAGTTTTGAGGTCATTTAGGTGTTTTTTTTATAAAAGAGAAAGATAATGTTTAGAGAGAGAAAACTCCAAAAAATGATGATTTTGAAAAATTAAGAATATGGTTCCATAGTAAATATGATACCAAACAAGTTTAATTCTTAAAAATTCATTTTGAGGTCGGTTTCGGTCAAATTTGGCAAAGTAAAAAAACATGTAAAATTTTGCAACCATACGATTGTGTTTGCAAAAAAAATACCACAGATACCACATCACAAATCAGCCAAACCACATGATACTTTTTTGTAATTAACCCTAAGAAAAGTCCACTTCCTCCCTTTTTTTTTTCGAGAATGATAAAAATTCCAGTATGTAGATAATAAAATGAGTACAAAAATAGGATTAAAAGTAAGGAATAAAACCTTATATAAAGAAATGCTATGTCTAATACATAATCCATGAAAGTAGGAAATAAATTATAAAGAGTAAAAAAGTTATTAAAGGTACTGCTAACACAAACAACAAATAGAACATCTATTGCTCGTCATTCCAAATTCGCAGAGAAGCAACTGTAGTACTAATTTCTTCATTTAAACCATTTGAGATTTTCGGATCTGAATCCTTTTTTTCCAATCCCATAGATCTAGTGTTCTACGGATAAGATCTACAATTCTCACTCTTGCTAAACCAGAAAAGGTTACAAATGAAAAGATGATAAAAAAAATAGATACAGATCAAACGGATTAAGAGATCCGGCAAAATATGTGAAATCGAGTGGAAAAAGAAATTAGAAGAACAGAAACATTGGATGCCTCAATTAGACTGCAACAAACCGAATCTATACTCAAAACAAATGAAGAAGATAGAAGAGAATCTGGGTGGTTATGAAATTTAAAAAAAAAAAAAAACTCAGAGACAATCTTATATGGGTTAGGCTATGCTTATTTTGTTTTTGACAAAGTAAGCCTTTGTTTTTTTTTACAATTGGATTGTGATAAACTTTGACAAAGTAAACTCATCAAATGGTAGAAAAAACAAAGTAAGCATATAATGATTATATAATTAATAAAAAGTTATTATTTATTTATCTCATGTATAATTTAATAATAATAATTTATTTATTTAATTTTGTTGAAATAATAATAATACGTATTGAATTAATTATTATATTGGATAAATATTTTTTTGGTATTAATAATTAGTATTGAATTAATTATATTATTGGGTAAAAATTATTAATTGTATGTTAATTGAGTAAAGTGAAGTGTTTTATAACAAGTTAAGTCTATCAAAAATTAAAGTAATATAAGGCCTAATACATCACCAGCTCCCTAAACTTGTTCAAAATAGTAGATTGGCTCTCTAAACTTTGCAAGTGCCGTACCAGCTCCCTAAACTTTCTTATTTCATATCACCAGCTCACTAAACTTGTCCATAAAAGTAGATTAGCTGCATGGACTTTGCAAGTGTCTCACCAACTCCCCAAACTTGCTTATTATGTAACAACTAAATACAAAAATTATAATACTAACTCTCGATCCTCATCCATTCAATCTCTCAAACTTGCAACACTAACTCTTATAATAGGTTGAAAAGTAGGAGAAGCGAGCGAAAAAATTACATCTCGAATAGATGAAGATATATTTTTAGAACTTAAATTTAATAAGATTTTATATTTAGTTGTTACAGAATAAGCAAGTTTAGCGAGTTGGTGAGATACTTACAAAGTTCATGAAACTAATATACTTTTATGGACAAGTTTAGGGAGCTGGTGATATGAAATAAGCAAGTTTAGGAAGCTGGTGAGACACTTGTAAAATTCAGAAAGCCAATCTACTATTTTAGACAAGTTCAGGAAGCTGGTAACGTATTAGGCCGATATATAATTTTAAAGTGTTATTTTTTTTTTCATGATGTCGAGGTAGAAATTTGTTACTTTGCAATACGAAGACTCGAAAATATCAACTACTCCCTCCATTCTCAAATAAGTGTCGTTTTAGATAATTGTTTTTGTTCTTTTTTAAGTGTCGTTTTCGTTTTTCAATAAAATTTATTATAGATTTTTGGTCTAAGTATTTAAATTTTGTCTTGATTTATGTGTTTTTTAAGCTTTCAAAGTTTCTTCTCCAATCATTATAAGAGAGAGAATTTTTATTTAGTTAATCCATGTAAATTTATTAATTTAAGTGCATATTAATTGTGTTTTTTAATTTGTGTGAAAATTCTAAAACGACACTTATTTGAGAATGGAGGGAGTAGTAAACAATAATGGCTCAAATAAGGCAAATTGATGAAATCATGCACTAACTTTTTTGGCTAAATACAATTTCATTCATGTCATTCACTCACTTGACATCTCATGATTTCAATATTTGTCCATATACTTAATTTAATTAAGAAATATTTTAATTTTGTAATGATCTTTTGTGTACCTATTTCATATATTTGCTACTATTAACCAAACATAGATATATTTTAATTTTGTAATTATTTTATGTCTACATATTTCATATATTTGCTACTTATTAACCAAACATAAATAGTGATATTAGTGCTAAAAATATCATTTTAAGAAAAAGAAAATATTTATATCTCAATAACTATTATGATTTATTATGATTTATATCTAAAAAAAAGACAAGGTGCAATGCATCCCTAATCTTGATAGTTAATAGTAATTTTCAATCAAATTAGTTGATCAAACTATTTTCTCAATCATGAATCTTATCATATTTACTGTACATGTGCATACATATACGTCATTTTATTATTAATCAGTAGCAAATTGATAACCGAGTATCTGAACCTTGACTAATCATCTGAACGTCTCGTTGATCCTTCCGAGTATTAATATGTAAACCAGAATCAAGGTTAGAGAGAGACCGGAATCTGACGAACTCGCTCCAATTCAGTCAAGTGCTTAGGAACAGTTGAAGAGTATGGACTATTCGTGAGATAATAGTTAACGTACCGTAAAATGTGGTTATACCTGTTTATATATATAGGGTTCACACTAAATCATACTAAATTAGGATCCCTTCTCCTGTTAGGAGTGTAATCCTAGGAGAAGTTCTTTGTAATGTAGAACTCTAGCGGTATGGGGATTTCCATAATAAGGGAAACATTTCAATAAAAACTTATTTAATAATCCAAAGGTCCTATTTATCACACATGACGCTTATTTGAGGGTTGTGATTATACCGCGTGTACATGACATCACAAATAAAAAGCATATGTATACACATAAAAAAAATTATATTGTGTCATGTACGAGTTGGAGTAAAAGAATTAAAATAAAAATATTTCGTTAAATTTAAAAATATATTAATCTTTAATTATATTAAGAAATTGCAAAAAAAACGTAAAATCTTTTTTTTAGAAGCAATTGATATGCAACTGATTCATAATACATGAACATGAATATATGTGTTTCTTAATGATGTTAGAAACTGATCTAACTTATCAATATTAGGGATAAAATTACTTTTAATTGTCAATTAAGGCTAAAATTACAACATACATTTTATACGTTCAAGATAAAAGTACTCCTAACTATTAATGTTAGAAGTTTTTTGCACCTTACGAAGAATTAACAAACCAAATTCAAGACATAAGGGTCAAAATGATCCGTTGGCAGATAGAATCAGTTTAGTTCGAATCGTTGTTTAGATATCAATTCAGTCATGGTAAAAATTAAAAAATTGGCTAAAAAATAATTAGGTTTAGTATTAAAAAATCAGCAAATCTGGGCTCTGTTTGGCAAATAGAATTTAGCTGTTATCTGATTACCTTTTTGTTTAGCTATTTGTGTAAATCTATTTGGTAAAATTTAATTGATTATAAATGTTTGTGTAAAATTACAAACAAAGACATTAGAATTTTACTACTATATTTTTTTTAAATAATTTATATTGTTTTTTTTTTTGATGAAAATATATCAACTTGTATTAATGAATACGATCAGAATCAATACAAGAAGACAGAAAAGTAGGAAAATCAGAAACTAAAATTTGAGGACCAATTAAACTGGAACCCCATTTAGCAAGTTCATGAGCAGCTCCATTCCGTAGACGTCCCTCATAAACGAAGCACACATCAACAAAAGACCCGGCTGCCTCACGAATTGACTTGATTATAACATCCACATAGCTCAAATCCCTATCCGCAATAATTGCCTCAATAGCATATTTACAATCCGATGACACCACAACCTTCTCCACACCATACTGTTTAGCAAAAACCAAACCATTCAGAATTGCCAACAATTCCGCATGAAAAGCAGACCAACATCGACCCAACAGACACGCCCCACTCATAACAACCTCACCATTAGAATCACGAGCAATAAAACATGCAGCACCAACACAGTTCGAAGCGTTAAAAGACGCATCACAATTTAATTTCACTAGCCCGAAATTAGGCGGCACCCATCTGCAGCCCCATTAACCGCATTATAAACACCCGTACAAAACTCCCTATCATCAAGACAACGCTCCCCATGATTCACCCTATTATGGTCGAACCATAACATCCATAAACATGAACAAAAAAACCAAAAATTCATCCATCGGAACAGCCCCCATTACCGCCTCAATCCAATCAAAACAGCAAAAACCCGGTAAATCATACACCTTAATAGATAAACCAACACATTTCCATCTCAACCTTGACCGAGCACAAAATTTCAACAAATGAATAAGAGAAATCCCGCCACAACCACAAAACGGACACATTAAAGCAGCCGGGATATTTCTACGATTTAAAATATCAGCACAAGGCAAGAAAGACTTACAACAGGCCCAAAGGAAATGTAAGACTTTTAGGGGCAGCCTAAGCTTCCACAAATGTTTCCAAAAACGTCTTGGACCAACCGAAGCGTCTGGAACATTATTCACCACCTCATTTCGCTCAAGCGCAACAAGATAACCCGTTTTAACCTCATACTGACCATCCCGTGATAAAGGCCAAAAAAATCTATCTGTCGTAAAAGCTTTTAAAGGAAGGTTCAGAATTGCCTCCGCATCCTCATCAAAGCAACAAGCCTTAACAACAGCCGAATTCCATAAACCTGTACCTGCAATGATAAGAGAACTAACATACACCGTAGGCGGCTCGCATTTAAGCACAAGAGGACGCCCACAGGATAGAAAAGGAACCCATCTATCAACTAAGATTTTAACATTAGAACCATTACCTACCCTCTATGAGCCACCCTGAAGCAGAACCGATCGAACACTAATCAGACTCCTCCACACAAAACTATCAGACGCTCTGCCAAAAACATCCCACCAATTAGAGTATCTCAAATATTTACTCCGAAATACCTGCGCACACAAAAACAGGGGTTGATCAATAATTCACCACAATTGTTTAACAAGTAAAGCTTGATTAACCGAAAACAAATGTTTAAACCCCAAACCCCCATTTTCCTTGTTATCACACAATAAATTCCAACGAGCCCAATGAATAGTTCGCTTATCCTCTGAATCCCCCCACCAATATCCTGCAATAATCCTTTGCATTTCCTCACAAAGAGTTTTAGGGACCAAAAAACAACTCATTATGTATTGAGGAATAGCAAAGGCAACAGCTTTAATCAAAACTTCTTTACCCCCTTTCGACAAAAACCTCTCATTCCAACCACCCACACGTTTACGAAGCCGATCCTTCAAAAAGTTAAAAATAAGCTTCTTTGACCTCCCAAGAATAGTCGGTAACCCCAAATATTTAGGGAAAGCATTCACAGCTCAGACATTCATGAAAGCCCTAAGACATTCCTTAAAATCAGCCGAAAGATTAGAACTAAAGCTAATCTCTGACTTATCAAAATTCACACATTGTCCAGAAGCTCTCCCATACTGAGCCAGAATATCTTTGATAACAGCCATCTCCTCAAACGAAGCCCTGAAAAAAATAAGAGAGTCATCCGCAAAAAATAAATGAGAAATCATAGGACCCCCACTGCTAGGAATGATTCCATGTAAACATCTATCAACTACATCCCTCTTAATCAACGATGAAAAGCCCTCCGCACAGATAAGAAACAAATAGGGTGAAATCGGATCCCCTTGACGCAGACCCCTACTCGGTTTAACAAAACCTTTAGGCACCCCATTTATAAGAAAAGAGAACGAAGCTGAAGAAACATATCTTAACACCAAATCAACAAACTGGCTAGGAAAACCCATTCTTCTCATAACCATATCCACAAAAGACCACTCAACCCGGTCATATGCTTTGCTCATATCGAGCTTAAGTGCACAAAAACCCCTCCTACCATGACACCTATACTTCAT
Organism: Euphorbia lathyris; assembly: GCF_963576675.1. Classification (NCBI taxonomy): domain Eukaryota; kingdom Viridiplantae; phylum Streptophyta; class Magnoliopsida; order Malpighiales; family Euphorbiaceae; genus Euphorbia; species Euphorbia lathyris. The sequence goes on along the minus strand of NC_088917.1, from coordinate 2,090,200 downwards.
AGTATGAAACATTTCAAAAGCAATAAGTGCATTATCGGTAATGAGCCTTCCCGGAACAAACGCACATTGCGTAGGACTAATAATCATATCCAAAAAACCCTTCATTCGATTTGCCAACACCTTAGAAACCAACTTGTAAATCACATTACATAAACTAATGGGTCGTAAATCTTTCATAGTAGAAGGAGAATGCACTTTAGGAATCAGCGTAATAAAAGTATGATTAAGATTCAAAGGAAAATCCATACCGTTAAGGCAATTCAGCACCGTCCTAGTCACCTCTTCACCAATTAAATCCCAATAAGTGACATAGAAAATAGCCGGCATTCCGTCAGGACCAGGAGCCTTCGTCGGATGCATTTGATCAAGTGCCAGCTTGACTTCATCCGCACAAAAAGGCGCAATCAGCAGCTCAGCATCAACCTGACTAACTCTAGGCTCAATAGCATTCCGTACAAAATCAGAACAGCAAGGATTAGATGAAGAAAACAGCTCTTGATAATAGGAAGTAATAATCTCCTCAATCCCCTCAACCGATTCACACCAAACCCCATTTTCATTTTGTAGCTTATGCAACGAATTCACTTTCCTCCTAGAATTAGCCTTATTATGAAAAAAACGAGTATTACGATCACCTTCAGCAAGCCATTCAATCCTTGACCTTTGTCTCCACATCTCTTCTTCCTTATCTAATAAACCCCCCAATTTAACCGAGACTCTCCTAATTTCCTCATCCACTTCAACTTACCCTCTACGGGTTTGCAACGAATTCAACTCCTCAGTCAGATTAACAATCCGTTTCCCCAAATGCCCAATTACATCCCTATTCCACACACTCAATTTCTTTCCACACTTATCAATTTTATCCATAACACCACCAACTTGACTAACCTCAACCCCATTCCAAACTTCTTCCACAATAGATCTACACACATCTTCTTTAACCCAAAATTTCTCAAATCGAAAAATCAGCCTTCCCGGATTTAACTTCCCTATCGAATCCATAAGAATAGGGGCATGGTCAGAACACACACGGGCTAAATGAAAAACACAAGAATTTGGAAACATAATATCCCAATCAACCGATCTCAAAAACCGATCAAGTCTTTCTCTAATACGACCCTCATTTCTCCTTCCATTCGACCATGTAAAAGTCGATCCCTTATAACCCAAATCAAATAATTCGCACTCCTCAATACAATCACGAAAAGCCTGTTGCATTTGCACATTATCACACCGCCCTCCCTCTTTCTCAAATGAAAACAAAATTTCATTAAAATCTCCAAAACACAGCCACGGAAGCTGTTCCCTAGTAAATAAATCCCTCATCATACCCCAAGTACGATATTTATTAGTCCCTTCATGCCACCCATAAACACCCGTACCTCTCCAGCTCAACACACCCTGATCATTCATGACCCCAAAATGAATGCAGTGATCCGAATATCCCATAATCTGTACACCCAAACCTTTATTCCAGCACAAAATCAAACCACCAGATCTACCAATAGCCGGAACAGCAAAGAAGTTAAAAGTAGAAAACCTACGCTTCAGAAAAGATACTTCCTTCTGACCTAACCTCGTCTCCATCAAAAACACCAACTCCGGGCAGAAACGACTAATCAGTCGCGCAAGCGCATGGACCGTCCTAGGGTTGCCCAGCCCCTAAACGTTCCAACTTAATGTTTTCATAATGAAGGGCGGGGCTGCTCAACAGCCTCCGCCAGAAAATCAACCGCATCCACACACATAGCATCATTTCTAATCCTCTTATTACAACCCTCACGCCCAAACTCCAGCCACCCCTCCATATCCTCAGTAGAAATTTTCCTCTTAGCACCACCGCCGTCCGAAGCCACAACATTACCCGGCCCAATAGACATAGTTCTAGCAAGACTTCGACGACCTCTAGCCAGCTTCTTCAATTTAACTCTCCCATTTCCACTAGCCATGTAAGCTTTATCAGAAACCACACAATCCACAACATTATTGCCTATTATAAACCCCTCATGATCCTTACCCCCTGACATAGAAATAGCCCCTTTTCCAGCATTTGTTACATCATTCAAAGCACGAGCACCCTTAGCTCCAATAACAGGCAAATCATCAGTAGTATGTGTTGGTCCCTTGTTTAGTTGCAAGTATAGTTCCAAGGGGGGGTTAGGAACTATTCAAACTTTTTATCCAGTTAAGGCAGACTTCTTTTTCTAGAGAAAAAGGTTTTAACAGCGGCGCTGAGTAAACAGCAAGATACTGGCTTAGTCAACAGGTGACTAAGTCAGTTTCTTAGCTTGAGTCAGGAGATAGCACTTAGAGTCTATTCCTGAGCTCTTACGTTTAATGCGCACAACTCAACTTGACCTCTTTACTTGGTCAGTTTTGATTATTTAAGCAAGCAATACAAATAAGGAGTTAAAGGTTTAGGAATACTTCAGTCAGCAGATTTATCCAGGTTCGGCTTCTTCTAAGCCTACGTCCTGTCCCCGGAACACTTCCGAGATTTCAAATCCTCTACTGAGCTCTTTAAAGGTAGAGCCTCAAACCTTTTACAATATCAGCAATTGAGTATGACAAGAGTACCTTCCTATATACTTCTACTCAATCCTAATCTCTCCGCTGAGTACTTAAAACCGAGTACTCAGCCTCTCCTTTCTATCTCTAGAAATGATAAGTGTTTTGTCCTAATACAAAGATGTGCTAAGACACTTTAGACGATTTTACAATCACTCTAGACTTTTACACAGATGAGAAAATTGTAGTGTAAGAAATTTGCTTTGCTTCTTGGCTTGCAGAACTTGTAGAGATTTGGTCAGCGTAATGGCTTAATCAAGTTCTGTGTATTGTGAAGCTTGTGATGGCACTATTTATAGAGACGTCTGGGTCATCAGTCATTTCGAATTTCGAAATAACAGTTGGAGGGAAATGGCTATGTGTCGTTGTCATCCTGACTTGTACAGAGCTCTCGGCCAATCACAATCGTGTATCTTCTGTCCTCGGTCAGCTCAGCAGATGGTCTCTCCTTTTATGATAAAGTCAACTGGACAGCATACTGTGTCGTCTGAACTTTGCCAAAAGAGGAAACACTTTGTCTGGAAGTTTTCATTTGCCAGCTGCTGTCTTGTACGTTTTGTCGAGACTACTCAGCAGCTTCGACTTGAAGTTGTTCCCGAAGGTCTTCTAGATCCTTCCGTCTGCTGAGTTGCGTTTTGTATCAAAACGGCAACGTCTTGACATACGTGGGCCGAGTGTACTGAGTTGTTTGACTTGGGCCTTAGCTTCCGTATTGGGCTTGGGCCTTCCAATCCTTATGACTTATAACATTTATAACTCAATATTGAACAAACACATTAGTAGAATAAATCAAAGCATTTAAACTTAGTGTGTTTAGAATATGTATTTTAATTTATACTTAAACAATTTTGTCAAATCAAAATTATATGGAAAGGTGTTTCAACAAACTCTCCCATTTTGATGTTGGCAAAACTATTCAGCAAGGAACTCAGTATGAGCTCCCCCATGATAGTTGACCTAATATAATTTAGCAAACTCCCCCGTAAGGGTTGAGCTACTGACTTAGTTTTACTTAAAACATTTAAGGGTTTAAATGAGTAAGTCTAAGGTCAGTTTTCAGATATAGGTCAGCTATATCACATATTCTATTTACTCAGTGTTAAGCGGAAGTTTTAGACATATAGAGCGCGCTGAGTAATTTGTTGTTCAATGAGTTCTTATCAGAATGTTTCACAAGTACATAGGTTAATATCAAACATGTTATCAGCATATCATTTGGTCAATAAATATTATAAGTGTTAAACATAGCTGATATAAATGAAGATACATAATAACTCAGTACTTAATAGCATATATCATAACTCAGTATTTGAATAAGAAAAGTAAGTATGATATATATTGAAAGAAATCAGCAATTACACAGGAAGGAAAATAAACTAACAAATAGATATAGCCTAAGTTATGCTAGCCTATCTATTTCCTTTTCTTGCCCTGTGACTGACTTTGCTCGTACTAATGTCGCTTATGCTGAGCTCTAGCAGCTTGCGCTTTCTCCCCCGTTTTGTCAACTTCAGGGAGCTTGAACGCATCGGTTAAGACAGCGCGAGTCAATTCTTGTGAAAGCTCTTTTAGCTTGTCGGCACTATCATTGACGCCATCAAAAATGGCAACTCCATCAGCTGATACTTCTACTGGTACTCGAAGATCAGCAGCACTGAGCATATTGATGCTGAAAGCTTGAGATTTGGCTTGCCAGATGAGAGCTTCAGAGAGGCCAGCAAAAACTTGGTGGAATGTCTTCAAGAGAGCTGAGTCATAATGATGACGCTGGAGATTATTATGACGGATGTGGTTGAAAGATTGTTGTGCGAGAGACATCAACTCATTCTGCTTCAACGCGTCAGTATCCATCTCTTGCTTGTTGAGGTTAAGTAGCCGGATGGCCTCACCGATTTGCTCGACGGAGCACTGACTATAGGACACCATTTGCTCATTTGTCTTAAGTTGCTCAGTATGAAGCTGAGCAAAAAGCATTTTGAGTTCTGAGGAAGTGGCGTAGTCAGTGTTCACAGAAGACAACTTCTGAACTTGCTGACGGAGAGAGTTCAGGTGTTGAATTGTTGACAGCTGTATCTCTGCCAACTTGGCAAGTGAATCCTTCTTAGCTTGCTGGGCTTGGAATGACACTACATTCAGCAGATCCTTGAGTCCCTTGACTTCGTTGAGAAGTAGAGTGACCTGGGAGAGCTGAGTTGTCTCAGGAATTGAAGATCAAGCAGCAGGCGAAGCGGAATGTGGAAGATCGTGGATGAGTGCTTGTACTGAGTCAATGAGCTTTTTGCCGGACTCAGTGGCATCCCGATGTATATCAGTATGACCAGAAGAAAGTGGAGTGAAAGGAGTGCCCTGGTCAGTGACTGGATGACTTGGCTCAATCTGCACTTGAATTGGAGGTAATGTTGATTGATCAGCAGAGAGGTTTGCTATGGAAGTAATAACCCGAACACTGTCTGTGCTGACGGTGGAAGGATGGGGAGTCAGCACCATACTTGAGGAGACGGCATGAGCAGTGGTCGGTTCAACCTGACTAGTTGAAGTGGTTGAAGTGTTATGGTCGTCATGTTCCTGTTGAGAAGAAACAGAGGCTTGTTTTTCTAACGGCGCGGAGGAAGTTGAAGTGGATTGCCGCCTGAAGAATGTCAGTTTGACAGTAGAAGGATCCTTTGTTGTCTTGGAGAGGACAAGTTTAGGAATAGATGGTGATTGCACAGGAGGTTCACTGACCATCTTCTCACTGGCCTTAACTAGCTTTCGCCTTCTGTGTGGTGGAGTGAAAGTAGGAGCAGCTTCTTCTTCTGAGTGAGTAGGAGTAGGTTCCTTTTCCTCAGTATGGGTCTGGTCAGCTTGCTCAACTTGCTCAACTTGCTCAACCCCAGCTGCCAACTCAGTGTCAGTCTGCACAGCTCCACCTGCTAACCCAGTGTTAGCATCCTCAGCTTCAATTTCGCTGTCATATTCCTCAGATTCATCAGCGACATTCGGATCGCTGGTTTCAGCTTCTTCTTCAGCAATGCTATCTCCATTAAGTTCTTCCTCAACTTGGGAGATGAAGTGGTCATCTAACTGGACCTCATGCTCCTCAGACTCAGCACTTGTACCTTGACACTGGGTGAAGTGAGAATCACCCGGTACAATGAAGTCTGTCGGCATGGCGTCTAGAGGTGCCAGTGTTGAAGGCTTCTGCTTCTTTTGAGGTAGCTCAGCAGCTTCCTCAGTGCCAGGCTCATCTTGCCTGTTTCTTTTCTCAGCTGACTTACCAGCTGACCTTTGCCTCTTTGCTGGAGACTCAACATTTGGTGAAGGAGTCTCAGCAGATTTTCTCTTGCGAGAAGCTGGGGCCTTAGTTCTTCGCCCTTTCTTTGGCTCAGCAACAGCTTCGTCAGCTTGGTCAGTTTGCTCAGCAGCAGCAGCTTTTCCCTTCTTCAAAGGTTGTCCAAATTTAAGTGCCCTCAGCGAGCCAGCTGTGATTTCTGTGCCTCTAAAGGATTCCTCTCCTTCGAGATCGATCTTGTGGTCGATGAGGATCCTGGTAATGATTGACCCTAACCTCAGTGTACCCGTGCTGCGTAAGAACCCAGCAACGAGGAAGACAGGCATGTTTATGGGGGTGTATGTCCGCATGTGCCATATGAAGCACTGTTCAAAGTTGGTTGCTGACGTAGTGCAGTTGATTTTTGGGTAAATGAAGTAACTCAGCAGGTAGTGAGCCATCTTCTGGTGCTGACCCATTGAAGATGCTGAGACCTCTCCTGAGTAGCCCTCAGGTTTGCAGAAGGTATGGTCGTAGTTTGTCTTGTCCTGATCTCCTGACTTCCTCAGCCTTACTCCCTCAGTTTTGAGCTGGAGGAGATTTCCTATGTAGAGAGGATTGACGAAGATGGTTCTCCCTTTTACCTCGGTGCATAGGTAGTCAGCATTGTCATTTGCGACCTTGAGATTGTGGTAGAACTCCTTCACAAGGTCAGGATAGGTTTTATCTCTGACGGAGAACAGTCCAGCCCATTCATTCTTGGAAATCCATTCAGCAAATGGCTGTTCGTTTTGTACAAAGTGCTCTGAAACCCATCTGGAGGGTTCTACCTTCCATTCGCGTACATTTTTGAAGACCTTGGAGTAGGTCCTGATCTTAACAGCTTTCCCTTGGCTAGAAGTTTGGCCAGTTTTACCCTTGCCCGGAGTAGAAGGGTTTCATGAAGGTTCATCGGAGCTGGACTTTTGTTGGCCGGCACCGGAGACGTTGAAAGATAACTTAGTCATTCTTCGAAGATGGAGGAATTAGAGGAATTTGAGAGAAAAGAAGTTCTAAGTGATTTCTTTGCCTTAAGAATTGATTAAGCGTAAAGAGTAAAAGATGGGGAAATACCCATAATTTATAGACGAAATGAACGGTGTGGATCTTAATCGAATCCATGTGTCAGTTTTACCTTGGGATCATGTACCGACAATGATCCTAGAATTTATGACACATTACGGCGAATACGTCATCCTAGGCTATACACGTGCTTTGCATTTATGCTAACTGATCAGTCACTCAGTATTTAGAATGTCAAACGTTTGATATTCTGATTGGTCAGTGTAGTATTTAAGGATGATTTTAAGTTCAAGTTCTAAACTAATTTACTCAGTGTGCAAGTTTACTCAGTATTGTATTTTCAGTCAGTTTCGATGAGATACTCAGCAAACAATAAATCATTCAGCATGTAATTCACTCAGCATTCATATTTATTTAGCACAGGAATTTACTGAAGAGGATTAAACATACCAATTGCTTCTCTCAGTATGCTAAACTGCTCACGGGCCAGTGGCTTCGTGAATATATCCGCAAGCTGTTCGTCCGTTGGGACAAAGGTCAGCTTGATCTCACCCTTGAGTACATGGTCTCTAATGAAGTGATGTCTGATGCTGACATGCTTCATTCTGCTGTGTTGAATTGGGTTCTTGGAAAGATCAATTGCACTTTTGTTGTCACATTTGACTTCAATTGTCTTCGTTTGAACACCATAATCTTCAAGTTGTTGCTTGATCCATAGGACTTGAGCAACACAATGACCAGCAGCAATGTACTCAGCTTCAGTGGTGGACAAGGCTACTGACGCCTGCTTTTTGCTGAACCAGGATAAAAGACAGCTTCCTAAGAAGTGGCATCCTCCAGAGGTGCTTTTTCGTTCCAGCTTATCTCGTCCATAGTCAGCGTCAGTGTATCCAATGAGTGTAAAGTCATGAGTATTTGGATACCACAAACCTGCGTTCACTGAGCTTTGCAAATATCTAAGGATTCTTTTTACAGCAATGTAATGAGATTCCTTAGGGTTAGATTGATATCTAGCACAGTAGCATACTGAAAACTGAATGTCCGGTCTACTGGCTGTTAAGTAAAGTAGAGAGTCTATCATACCTCGATATAATTTGCTGTCTACTGACTTACCATTCTCATCAGCGCAGAGGACAGTGTCAGTGCCCATAGGAGTGGATATTGGCTTGCAATTTTCCAAGTCATATTTCTTTAAGATCTCCTTGGCATATTTGGCTTGACTGATGAAGATGCCATTCTTTCCTTGTTTAATTTGAAGACCGAGGAAGAAGTTGAGTTCTCCCATCATGGACATTTCGAACTCAGTCTGCATTTGCTTGCTAAACTCCTTGCACATTGATTTGTTAGTTGCACCAAATATTATATCATCAACATAAATTTGGGCCAGCAGGGTATCTTTACCCTTTTTCTTAATGAATAAGGTTGTATCAGCTTTGCCCCTGACGTAATTTCTAGTCAGCAGGAAACTGGTCAGCCTCTCATACCAAGCACGTGGTGATTGCTTGAGGCCGTACAGAGCCTTTTTGAGTTTATAAACATGGTTTGGGAATTTAGGGTCCTCAAAACCTGGAGGTTGATTTACATAAACCTCCTCGTTTATAACTCCGTTAAGAAATGCACTTTTGACATCCATTTGAAATAATTTAAAATTCATGTAAGATGCATATGCACACAGTATTCTAATTGCCTCTAGCCTTGCCACTGGGGCGAAGGTCTCACCGTAGTCAATACCTTCTTGCTGACTGTAGCCCTGAGCTACAAGCCTTGCTTTGTTCCTGACTACGTTTCCTTGTTCGTCCATCTTGTTCCTGAAGACCCATCTTGTTCCGATGGTCTTTTGACTCTTTGGATGAGGCACTAGCTCCCATACATCATTTCTTCTAAATTGATCGAGCTCCTCTTGCATTGCGATCATCCAGAATTCATCGTACTCAGCTTCAGCGAAATTCTTCGGTTCTTGTACTGAGACGAAGGCAACATTGCTGAGGTACTTCCTAAGTTGATTCCTAGTCATCAGGGTATTCCCAGCAGAATCAAGGATTGCACTTTCGGAGTGCCCTCTTGGAATCCTTATTTCTTTGGGTAGATTTATGTCTTGTGCTGTTCCTGTTTCAACAATCTCTGCAGAAGTAGATGGGTCAGCAAAAGTAATCTTAGGTTCACTCTTACTCTTGGTCAGCCTTTTCGTGAATGACTCAGTAACTGGTTCTGGGTCAGCGATGGTTACTGAGTTTGGATCATCTTCGGCCAGCGGCTGGTATCTACCTACAGGGTCAGTTTCATCGAACTCTACATGTATTGATTCTTCTAGAACTTGAGTTCGCTTATTAAAAACTCTGTATGCTTTGCTGTTTGTTGAGTAGCCCAAAAAGATAGACTCATCAGCTTTTGAATCAAACTTTGCTAATCTATCTTTGGTATTTAAAATAAAACATCTACAGCCAAAGGCACGAAAGTATCCAATATTGGGCTTTCGTCCTTTCCAAAGTTCATAGGGGGTTTTCTTGAGTATAGGTCTAACTAGAGCTCTATTAAGAATGTAGCATGCTGTGTTAACAGCCTCTCCCCAAAAATACTTTGGAAGCCTATGCTCATCTAGCATTGTCCTGGCTATTTCAACCAGAGTTCTGTTCTTCCTTTCTACAACCCCATTTTGCTGAGGTGTTCTAGGAGCAGAAAAATTATGATCAATACCGCTGGCTTCACAGAATTCAACAAACTTTTGGTTTTTGAATTCTCCACCGTTATCACTACGGATATGAGCTAATTTTAGGTCTTTTTCATTTTCAATTTTTCTAACCAAATTTGAGAATGTCTCAAAAGTCTCATCCTTGCTGGTCAGCAAGATGACCCACGTATACCGAGAGAAGTCATCTACAATGACCAAGGAAAATCTTCTTCCACCCAAACTCAGCGGCTGGACTGGACCAAAAAGATCCAAGTGTAGTAACTCTAACGGACGTTTAGTTGAGACAATGTTTTTACTATGAAAAGATTGTTTGGTTTGTTTTCCAGCTTGGCAAGCGTGGCATAATTGATCTTTTTGAAATTTAAGTTCGGGCAGTCCCTCAACCAATTGCTTTCTTGCTAGTTTGGCCAGGAGGTCCATGCTTACATGACCAAGTCTCCTGTGCCATAGCCAGGAATTTTCTTCCTTTGTTACTAAGCACACAGTTTTTGAAAACTTTTTTTCTAAGTCTAGCATAAAGACATTATCTATCTGAGGGGCAGTTAAAATTAACTCATTTGTTTTACCCTCGTATATTTTACATCCAGTAGCATCAAATATAACTTTTCTCCCATTGTCACATAGCTGAGCTACGCTGAGTAAGTTATATTTGAGTCCGCTGACTAGGGAGACAGATTCAATAGTAGGATTACCTCCGATGGTTCCTGACCCTACTATCTTACCCTTCTTGTTGTCTCCAAAACTTACGCTCCCTCCTCGTTTACGCTCAAACGTGATGAACTGAGTTTCATCACCCGTCATATGCCTTGAGCATGCGCTGTCAATATACCACATCTTTGACTTCTCGGCACATCTCAGGCTTACCTACATTGTAACTAGTTACTTTTAGGTACCCAATTCTTTTTGGGTCCTGACTTGTTAGGTGCAACAGGTATAACATCATATTTTATTTTATGGCGACATACATGGACAGTATGGCCATTCTTTCCACAGAAGTCACAACTGACCTTCTGTTTAGGATTTTTTACTGACTTGTCAGCACCCCAGTGCTGAGCGTGCCAGCACACCTTAGTGGTGTGTCCTAACTTCCCACAAAAGTCACACTGGACTTTTCGCTGGGGATTCCATCTCTGCTAAGTACCTTGGTACTGAGTTCTCAGAGGAATGTTATTTTTCTTAGGAACCTTTAGTTGGTTCTGGATAGTTGTGACGTCCTTCCTCAGTTTCTTTGAAACTGACTGGACTTCAGAGACAGACTCAGCAATGATTTTCATATTATCATGCAGAGTTGAGTTGTCCTGAAGAAGGAATCTGAGGTCACTGAGTTTGACCTCTTCCACTTCGTCACAACGCCTGTTGGGTGCTCTAACTTTCTTATTACACTTCTTGACAAGTCTCTTGAGCTCATTAATGATGTTGGTGAACCTTGCGTTCATGTCTGAAATGCCCTCATCATTGTTCATCTCGAACAGCTCGTACAGTCTCATCTGCTGATTCACCTTGGATTCTTTTACTTTGTTTGTTCCCTCGTAGGTGACTTCCAGCTTTTTCCAGATCTCTTGTGCCGACTCACAACCTGAGATTTTGTTATATTCTGCAGCATCGAGCGCACAGTGAAGCATATTGATAGCCGAAGCATGGTTTTGAAGCTTCTTAAGATCATCCTCTGTCCATTTGGCCTCAGCTTTTATAACTGTTTGGCCAGCCACAACCTCGACAGGTACAAACGGGCCTTGGACTATAGATAGCCAGGCACTCATGTTTGTAGCCTGAATGAAGTTTTTCATCCTATTCTTCTAGAAGGTATAGTTTGACCCGAAGAATAGGGGAGGCCTAGTAATGGACAGCCCCTCAGGCAGTATTTGAGTTGTTTGGTTTCCAGGGAGAAACCGAGTGCTGTTTTCGCCCATGGTAGGGATCAGCTCAAGGTTGTTAGACCTTTTAAAGTGAGATTTTAGAGCTCTGATACCACTTGTTGGTCCCTTGTTTAGTTGCAAGTATAGTTCCAAGGGGGGGGGGGTTAGGAACTATTCAAACTTTTTATCCAGTTAAGGCAGACTTCTTTTTCTAGAGAAAAAGGTTTTAACAGCGGCGCTGAGTAAACAGCAAGATACTGGCTTAGTCAACAGGTGACTAGGTCAGTTTCTTAGCTTGAGTCAGGAGATAGCACTTAGAGTCTATTCCTGAGCTCTTACGTTTAATGCGCACAACTCAACTTGACCTCTTTACTTGGTCAGTTTTTGATTATTTAAGCAAGCAATACAAATAAGGAGTTAAAGGTTTAGGAATACTTCACTCAGCAGATTTATCCAGGTTCGGCTTCTTCTAAGCCTACGTCCTGTCCCGGAACACTTCTGAGATTTCAAATCCTCTACTGAGCTCTTTAAAGGTAGAGCCTCAAACCTTTTACAATATCAGCAATTGAGTATGACAAGAGTACCTTCCTCTATACTTCTACTCAATCCTAATCTCTCCGCTGAGTACTTAAAACCGAGTACTCAGCCTCTCCTTTCTATCTTTAGAAATGATAAGTGTTTTGTCCTAATACAAAGATGTGCTAAGACACTTTAGACGATTTTACAATCACTCTAGACTTTTACACAGATGAGAAAATTGTAGTGTAAGAAATTTGCTTTGCTTCTTGGCTTGCAGAACTTGTAGAGATTTGGTCAGCGTAATGGCTTAATCAAGTTTTGTGTATTGTGAAGCTTGTGATGGCACTATTTATAGAGACGTCTGGGTCATCGGTCATTTCGAATTTCGAAATAACCGTTGGAGGGAAACGGCTATGTGTCGTTGTCATCCTGACTTGTACAGAGCTCTCGGCCAATCACAATCGTGTATCTTCTGTCCTCGGCCAGCTCAGCAGATGGTCTCTGAGTTTATGGTAAAGTCAACTGGACAGCATACTGTGTCGTCTGAACTTTGACAAAAGAGGAAACACTTTGTCTGGAAGTTTTCCTTTGCCAGCTGCTGTCTTGTACGTTTTGTCGAGACTACTCAGCAGCTTCGACTTGAAGTTGTTCCCGAAGGTCTTCTAGATCCTTCCGTCTGCTAAGTTGCGTTTTGTATCAAAACGGCAACGTCTTGACATACGTGGGCCGAGTGTACTGAGTTGTTTGACTTGGGCATTGGCTTCCGTATTGGGCTTGGGCCTTCTAATCCTTATGACTTATAACATTTATAACTCAATATTGAACAAACACATTAGTAGAATAAATCAAAGCATTTAAACTTAGTGTGTTTAGAATATGTATTTTAATTTATACTTAAACAATTTTGTCAAATCAAAATTATGTGGAAAGGTGTTTCAACAGTATGTAGCACTGGACAGATATTTTCCTTCCCAACAACACTACTACCTTTACTCTGGACTAAATCAACAAAACCTGAACTTTGAGACTCATCTTGATTCACATCCTTATTACTTGGCCCCAGCATAATATTTTCAACCAACAACTTACGAGAAATCTTATTCCTACCGCTATTCATATCAATTATTGGCTTATCCGAAGAGACACAAACTTTAACAGCTCTAACCTTAAGCGGAGAAGCACGCAGATTTTGAGGAAACAGCCATTCACTCCCAACAAACTCTTCAGGACCATCCACACAATCCTCATAACCATGTCCTAAAATACCACACCAGTAGCAGAAATTAGGAAGCCTTTCATACCGAAAAGATACCCATACCCGCTCACCTTTACTATTTTTAACCATAACACCTCTCGTAAGCGGCAAACTAATATCAACAGCCACCCTAATCCTCACACAACTGCTCCAGGATCCCACATCCTCTTCATCCACAGCAACAATCTTACCAATGCGCTGCCCTACAGCCTTAATTGACCCCAAATCCCTTCTATTCAAAGGCAAATTGATAATCCGAACCCAAAAATCACATGAATTCATAAAAATATCATCAGGTTGTTCATGACCCACAACCTCCTGAAAAATAACAAGTTGACGTTCAAAGTGCCAATGGCCCTCAAATAACACTCTATCCCTATCCCGTTTATTCCGGAATTCACACAAAAACAATCTATCACCAAATTCCTTTAACTCAAAAGAATTAATTCTCCATCCAATACGAAAGGCCTGAGCCATACCTTTGAGATTAATTGGCTTATGAGATAAAACCTTACCGATAACCCCAAACTTCGTCGCCTCCTCTGATCGCTGCTCCTGAACCGAATCAAGATCCAATACATCACCTTCCGCCACAGACAAGCGAATATTCTTCACCATCTGCTCTAACTGATCTGCCATTAATAGAATAAAATACTCAAAGAAATTGAAGAAAACAGAGGTCAGATCTGAAAAACTGAGATCGAAACCAGAAAAAAAGAAAAAGAAAGGAGGAGAATCGACCAAAAAGCGGCAAAAGAACCTTCACACCGCCAGCAGAAGCAGAGGAAGGAAAAAAAAGGACCACAGGGCAGTTACTTTGCTTTACTAATTTACATTGTTAATTACTTTGCTTTACTAATTTACATTGTTAATCACCTTCTAAAAAATATCATAGGCACATCTATAATGTAGGTCTTTATAATGTATAAAAATATATACAAATAATAAAATATATTTAAATAATAAAATTATTTGTAAGTTTTTACAAACAAAATAGAATCTCAATCTATGATCTAAACGCTGGATCGTATCATATAATATATTTTCTTTTTTTTTTTGGTAGAAAAGGAAAAGAAAAACGAATAACAACAAACTACCCAGGAATTAGCCTAGGGAAGCTAACCCCAATCCTATCTTCTAAGAGAAGATGAGAGATGAAACTAGGGGAAACAGGAAGGGTAGTAACGCCTAACGTCCCTTCATGGCCCGCCGCCGCCAAGCGATCAACAACACGATTCTGCTCTTTAAAAATGTGTCTGAACTCTACGAACTCAAAGGAGGAGCAAAGCCTTATAATAGCTTTGATGAGGTTGCGACTGTTAAGACCCATAGAATGATTCTCAGAAATCATTTTGATTGCTTCCAAATTATCAGACTCCACAGAGAGCCTCTTAACACCCAGCCTTTTAGCAAGATTGATTCCAGTAAGAATAGCCCAGAGCTCCGCAGAAAAGGAAGAACCCAACCCTAAATTCTGGGAGAACCCAGAAAGCCAGACGCCCCCTACATCTCTAAGCACACCTCCAGCCGCAATCTTACCGTTACTGAGGCAGGAACCATCAGTATTCAGCTTCACAACCCCCTCTCTTGGCCTGCTCCATCCCACGAGATGGACATCACAACACTGAGAGGCTCTGGCAAGGGACTCTCCTTTGAAACTATCGATAATAGAGAAAAGTTTTTTCGAGAAGAAATCAGCTAAGTTTGTCATAAAAACAGTTTTATCTCCAAAAATCTCCTCGTTTCTCCATTTCCAAACTTGGTGACAGATAATAGCAAAGAAAATGTCACCATGCTCCATGTATGGAAGCAACTTTCCTCTAACACCATCAGAGAACCAGTCGACCTCAGAATGTGCCATGAAGGAAGAGAAAATATGGTGTGGGAGAATTTTCCTCCAAACCTCTTTACTATTAGAGCAATCTCTAAGAGCATGGCACAAAGTCTCAACATGGCATCTGCATCTACTGCAAGCTCCAGAATCAGCCAAGTGCCTTCTGTGCCTATCCGAATTAGTAAGAAGCCTGTCCTTAACGCCCAGCCACAGGAAACTCCTAATACGGAAAGGAACTTTAAGGGTCCAAATCGACTTCCACACATCCGAGGGAGGATCAGATCTAAAGAGAGAGAAAGCTTCAAATGCCGATTTGCAAGAATAAACTCCATTGTTAGTCAGCGCCCAACAGTGCCTATCCAAGTCTTCCTCTTGATTACTCACCTTCACTCCCCGCATTCTAAGGAGAGTCTCAAGGCTAAAGAAAGTATCAAACTTTGACCAGATCCAGTCCCCTTCCGAGTCAACCATATCGGCAATCCTCCAGTTGCGTATATCACTAGGCGGGGGGGAAGAACACACCTCAATTAACGGTTTATCCCCAATCCAGTTATCAAACCAGAAACTAATGGACTTACCATTCCCCACCTCCAGGCCAACTCCCAAGCAGAACTCATCAAACACAGCACTAAGTCCTTTCCAGAGGAAGGAACAATTAGCAACTCTCTCTTTCGGGCCCCCGAAGATTTTGTCTTTCCGATACTTACCACAAAGGAGGCGAACCCAAAGAGAGGAGGGGTTTTGCCACATACGCCAAAGGAGTTTCATTAATAAAACTTTATTATTGTCCTTTGCTTTCCTAATACCCAGACCCCCAGAATCTTTAGGCTGGCAAACCTCACTCCAAGGCACAAGATGGATCTTCCTGCCCTCCGCAGCTTCCCCCCACAGGAACCTACGGTTAATCTTGTCAAGATCATTAAGCACAGGATCCGGAAGCTTACAAGCCTGCATGATGTGATTGGGAGCAGCACAATTAACAGATTGAATTAACGTGAGGCGGCCAGCGAGAGACAGAGTCTTGGCTTTCCAAGTGGCACACTTCGAATTAGCTTTATCCAAAGTCTCTTTGAAGGAGCCTTTAGACACACGCTCACTATGGAGGGGAACGCCCAGATACTTCCCAAGAGAATCAGTAAGAGGAATACCTGAGAGATCACTTAATCTCTTACAGACTCTCTGATTCATATTCTTAGAGCACATCATCCTAGATTTCTGGATATTAAGCTTCTGCCTAGAGGCCGAACAAAAACAATCCAGAATATCCATAATGACTCTCAACTGCTCCTCATTACCCTCAAGAAAGATAAGGACATCATCTGCAAAGAATAAGTGAGTCACCTGGGGACAGAAGCTGTTGATCGCCACAGGGTGGAAACTCCCATTATCAATCGCATCCTGAATCAGGTGAGAGAGCCTCTCCATAGCAATAACAAAAAGGAAAGGGCTCATAGGATCCCCCTGACGGATTCCTCTGCCCGGGGAAAATTCCTCCGACATATCCCCATTGACCATAACTTGAAACACAGGAGAAGAAATACATACCTTAATTAAACTTCTCCAGCTGTCCGGGATTCTAGCTCTCTCAAGGCTCTCCATCAAGAAATCCCAATTAATTCGATCATAGGCCTTCTCTAAATCCAGCTTCAGAGCCACAATGCCTTTCCTCCCCTTCCTAATCTTCATCGTGTGGACCATCTCTTGGGCGATCACCACATTATCCATCATTTGTCTACCAGGCACAAAGCTACCCTGATTCTGACAAATGATCGCAGGAAGAATGCCACGGATTCTATTAGCCACAATCTTTGTAACAGTTTTGTAAAGAACATTACAAAGACTGATAGGTCTCATATGCAAAAAGGAAGAAGGCTTATCAATCTTAGGAATCAGAACCAGGAGGGTTCTATTAACCAGCTCAATATCCTTCGAACCACTGAACACCCCTAAGACAAAATTATAGATGCCTTCCTTCACTACATCCCAATGCTTATGGTAAAAGCCCGCCGGAAGACCATCAATCCCAGGAGCTTTAGAAGCCCCAATGCTGAAGATAGCTTGGTCAATCTCTTTTCGGGAAATAGGTTGAAAGGCCTCCTGACTACAATCCTCACTGATTAAAGGAAATGTAGCAATAGAGTGAGCCCTCTCCAAAAGAACAGGTTCCTCTTTGAACAGCTCTCTGTAGAAATCCAGGGCTAAGTTCCGAATAACCTCATCTTCATAAACCCAATCACCATTAGAATCCTTAATGGCCTCAATTCTATTTCTCTGCCTTCTGATCAGGGTAGAGAGATGGAAGTATTTGGTATTACGATCCCCATCTCTAATCCAGGACTTCCGAGACTTCTGGAACCAAAGGAACTCCTCCTGCCTAAGCACAGCCTCCAGCTCCTTCTGAAGGGTTCTGAGGAGGCCCTCAAGGCTATGATCAAACCTCCCCTCCAACCTGCGTTGAATGCCCTCCATCCTCTTTAATAACTTGTTCTTCCTTCTGATAATATGCCCAAACACATTCCTATTCCACCCCTGCACCTTATTCCTGAACCCTTCAGCAGCTTGCAGTACATACGAATGAGGTCTCCAACTCTCATGAACGAACTCTTTAAACTTAGGATGGGACTCCCAAGCCAACTGATACCGGAACGGTCTCTTACCCCTAGGATGCTTACCTCTCAAAAGTCTAAACAAAATAGGACAATGATCCGAATGACGGAACGGGAGGTTCAACACAGAGCACTCGGGGAAGGAAGTTAGAGCTAAAACATTAGCGTAGACTTTGTCCAATCGAACAAAAGTATTATTACGCTTCCAAGTGAATTTATGACCAGAAGCCCCCAGATCGGAAAGCCCACATAAATCCATACTATTCTTGTGATGCAGACAGCGATTAACATAATGATTGGATCCCCCTCTCTGATCACTCATAAAGGCGATATCATTGAAGTCACCCGCCACAAACCAGGGCTCCGAAATGCTGACACTCATAGAATAGAGAACCTCCCAGAGCCATTTTCGATTAGACAAGATAGGGTCAGCATACACAAGGGTAATAAAAAAGGAAGTATTGCCGGAAATACTCACTTTACAATGAATGAACTGCTTATCCATGCTAAGAATATCAAAATGAATCCGATCTGGCCTCCAAAAAAGCCAAATCCCCCCAGCCCGGCCAGTTGCCTCCGATCTAACACAGTGCCAGTTCTTAAACTTCTTAACCACCTCATCTGCTTTCTCACCACTAATCTTAGTTTCCAAAAGAGCAAAACAAGATGGATTAAACTGCTTAATAAGATCATTAATATGGATACGGGTAGCCTTGCTAGCCGCACCCCTAACATTCCAAAATAACAAATCCATAGAAAGGAGGACAACTGACCACACCCCTACCCTAAGCTAGGTATTTACTAGGGGCTCCTGAGAGCCTTACCGAGGTACCCCCGGGCCCCCTCTTATCTGGAAACGCCAAAGTGTTAAGGCCACTTTTTTGTTTTCCTTTAAGCTTTTTCATATTAGTTTTGTTAACTCCCATAGATTTCCCAATCCCAGGATCAATACCAGGAACAGGAATACTAACCTCATTTGAATTCTTCATCCTTCTAGCTGCAAGGGTCAGGGTCCCCCCCTGGGCTTCATCCTTAGAGACAAAAAGTGGGTTCACAGATTCAACCACCTTCTCGACTGGATCTACAGACTCTAATCCTGGAATACTCTCATCCATATGATTCTCATCTTGGTCTGACTCTTGAACTTCCTCAATCATCAGGGCCCCAAATCTGGACCCAGGCAAGGCTACTGAAGAAACCCCAGCCTCCTTTCTAGCTTTGAGGACAGGCTTCTCCTTGACATTTGGAATAACAGTAGCTTTAGGAGAAAGGGACTTAGAATTTGTGTTGATATCAGGAGGACGATTGTGAACCACTGCAGGTTGATTCCTACGTCTAGCGGGCCTCTTTGCCACCATCCAGGGACCAAAGTTCCCTTCATACCCCTGGTTCCCTCCAGTAATCCGCACACTACTCTCAACCCTCTCTATAACAACCCTCTCCTTTTTAGGGCAACCCTCCTGAGAATGACCATACATGCCACAATCATAACAGATGTTATGTAAACCTTCATACTCAATAAAGAACACTTTATCCTGAACACAGAACTTAGAAAGTAAAGGTTTAGCCAGATCAACATCTATACATACCCTAGCAAACTTACCCATAATGGCCCCAATTGTAGTCTTGTCCACATGGTGGACCTTACCAACCAAACCTCCTATTTTACTCAGAAAGTTTTCACTGTAGTACTCAATGGGAAGGCCCGGGAATCTTACCCAAGTCAAGATCCTGTTAACCGAACAGTCGTGAGGATTAAAATTAGGAACCCAAGGCCTTAAGGCCAAAACATGATTGGAAATGATATATGGGCCTCCCTTGATAACCGAATTATAATCCTCAACCCTAGTAAATTTAATGACATAGTAGTCATTTTCCAGGTCAGTAATACTGACTTTACCTTTCCTTGCCCACTGCGCTTGTATTCTTTGGGCAAAATAGTTAAAACTAATTCGCTTACCCAGGACAGTAACAATCAAAGACACCTTCCACTTCTCTCTAAGCTCACGCTTCTCTGCAGCAGAAAGTCTAATGACCGGACAGAGAGGATCCTCCTGGCCATTATCTTCCTCATCAGAATCCGAGAACATATCATCAGAATCTCCCACCATTAAAACTTCCTCTAAAACCGGCTCTTCCTCAGCCACCCCCATGACCGTGTCCTTCCAAGAGTTTTTACCAATCTCGCTCATCTGAACCCTAGGTCTGGGGGAGACCGTCTTCCCATGAGCTACTCCTACAACACCCACCCTTCCCGAATTATTAGAAACATCCAGACCCGAGGCAGCCTGCCTCCCCATCGTAGCCCCTGCCTGCCCCTCACAGCCCGGAGGAGAGGATCCCGCGCAAGGCACTGCGCCGACAGCCCCAGCCCACTGCCCGACCGAGGAGCCGGCAGCGCCTGGGCAGTGCCCGGCACTATCGGCGCATAGCCCTGCGCCAGGCACCCCCGGCCCCACTTCTCCCCTCGAGATTGGGGGAGCCTTACCCCCGGCATCAGAAAACCCAGCCGCCCGTATCTCCCATTGATCCGCACCCAGCCGCGACAACCTTGTCGAATCTGCCGCCTGTGGATCGCAAAGATCCGTCCCCAGCCGCACGGGCGGCGCCCGCGAGAACCCTGCCGACGCACCATCCATGCCCACGAGATCCCTACCGACGCCCCTGGATTCCCCTGCCTCCACCCCGCCAAGCGCCCCGCCCCGATCTACACCAGGTGCACGCTCGCCGCCAACAAAACTTGCCTCACCCTTCTCGCCCCAAACCACCAGGCCACCGCCCCCTTCCTTGCCGCAAATCCCCTCCAGATCCGACCCCCCCCGCCGGCCACAGCCCCCCTCTCCCTAGATCTATCCCTAACACGCTTTACCATGAACCCTAGCCGAGAGAGAGAGAGAGAGAGGAGATAGATCTAAAAGAGAGAAAAGGATCTAAAAGAGAGAAAAAGATATAAAAGAGAGAAATAGATCTGAGAGAGAGAGGATAGATCTAAAAGAGAGAAAAAAGATCTAAAAGAGAGAAATAGATCTGAGAGAGAGAAGATAGATCTCAAAATTCTCCATCTTCATAAAAATTCTTCACCATGACAACAGATCTGAGAGAGAGAAGCCAGATCTGAAAAAGAGGATAGATCTAAAAGAGAGAGAAAGATCTAAAAGAGAAGAGATAGATCTCAAAACTCTCAATCTTCATAAAAATTCTTCACCATGACAACAGATATATATAATATATTTTCTAATATATACTAATTAATTTATAAATTAACATTTCACTAAAATAAAAACTTAATATTTCCATATTAAGTTAATAAACTATCTTTCCAAAATTAGAGGTTTACATTCAAAAAATTATTTGAAACATCTTTTTCTCTAAACATCATTGTTAGAGAGTAAAGTGATCGAAAAATTTTATTTTACCTCAAACGTCTATCTAACAAACAGAGTCTTGAACAAATTTATCAAATTTTACCAATTTTGAAATTAATTTGATATCTAACTTTTATTTCAACTAAACAGATGTTACCTTCTAATTTTGAAATTAATTTGATATCTAAACTTTTATTTGAGATAAACTGATACTACCTGCCAATTTTGAAATTAAATTGGTATCTAAACTGCTATTTTTGAGCTAAATTGATGATTACCTTGCCAATTTTGAAATTAAATTAATATCTAAACTTGTATTTGAACTAAACTGACGCTATCTGCCAATTTGAATAACCATTTTAACCCTTAATTCCACACTCGATTTTCATAAAAGAGAGTAGAGGTACTAGAGAGAAAGACGATACCTAATAAATTTTTTTTTATTTTTTTAATTCTTTGAATTTTCTAATTTAAAATTTGTAATGATTAAAATTGACATCATAAACTTAAAAGTTTTTAATTTTGATAATAGCGAGAACTCTAGTCTTTTTTTAGCAGAAAAAAGCACAAACACTCATTTGTAAATCATCGAAACCTCAGAGTTATATTTAGAATTTGTCCAATAAAAAATACAAAATCCAAATTAATAAAAAATAATTAAAATAAATAAATAAAAAGTAAAAATAATTTTTTTTATTAAATCGGACAAAACCTTATTCTTCCGACAATAATGTTATAGAAATATAAATAATATTAAAGAATAAATATGTTTGGAAATTAGAAAAATAATTTTATCAGCATTAAATATATATAAATAGCTTTTTCATAAAAATGGTTAAGGTGCAAATATACCCCTAACGTTTTTGAATCAGGAACAATTTTACCCTTAACGTCTAAAATGATACAATTTTACCTCTAATGTTTAAATGATGCAATTTCCATAAAAAAAATGATGTACGTTGCTGTTGTATAAACCACTACATTTCCTACGGTATAGAGTGAAACGCTAAACGCTTTTTCGAAAAGCTGAAACAAACACGCCATTAAAAGTCAAAATAATATGTTAGCAAATACGATCAATTTAGTCCAAATCAAATTTTAAGTATCAAATTTCAATCGTAAAATTAGTAAAAATTACTAAATTAATTCAAAAAGATGGTTTTAATACCTAAAAGTCCATCCAATTTTACTAATCTGACACTACAACTTCAATGAATATTTTAACCCTTATAATTCCGAATTTCAAACACTAAATTCAATTTTCATAAAAACGACTAGAGGAACGATAGCTAATCAATCTTGACTAGTAATAGTAATCACCAACACTAACCGCCACCTGTCCACCCCCTTTATTACTTCCACTTCCCTTTCAAGCATTGTCACCGACACGTGTCGGTTCACCTGTATTTTACATAAAAAATAAATACTCCAGTCCGGCTCACGTTTTGAATCTTGCAGAAATATAAATATTTTTCTAATATTAAACAATTAATTAAATCAGATTCAGCAACCTCACCGATACAGACATTCAACCCCCCAATATATTTTCTTTCCTCTCTACCTTTCTTTATTTCTTCTCCATTACTGAGTTTCTCTGGCTGATTCATGGCGGCCTCGAAACTCGCCGTTTTATCTCTCTTTCTTTCCCTAGTTTTCTCCGCCGCTTTGGCCGATGGTTCAGTTCCGGCTGATGATCAACTCACTCGATCAGACGGCGTTGATTCATCTGCTTTGAAGATCGAACTTGACCAACTGAAGTCTAAGATCTATGCTCTCGGTTCGTCACTCTGCTATGCTTTATTTGTTAATAATTTCTGTTTTACATAGTCTGTTTCCTTGAATTGGAAATGAATTTGAACTCTGAAAGTCTGCTTTTATATTCCTTTTTACTAGAGGCTTAACTTCGCACCTTCTCTTACTACTAATTTGTCACAATTTTAAGCCCTCGCCACTTATTTTGGTATTATTTAGCATTTGCGGTTGGTTTCTCATGATCTATCGGCTAATTATGTGTTCATTTCTTTGTCATAATTTGTTATAGTTTCTGCCTGACATTGTTAGGTTACGATATGTATAATTGATCTGTAGACAATTAATTTTCTTAATTTTTTGGATGCTTGAGTTATAAAGTTATTTTACAACTGTGGATTGATTTGCGTGAATTGACCTAATGGCATAATGACGATTTGTGTAATTGAAAATTGTCTGTTTCGTTGAATTGGAAACAAATTGGAACTGTGAAAGTCTGCTTTTAGATTCCTTTTTAGTAGAGGCCTAACTTCTTACCTACTTTTACTACTATTTTTTCACAATTTTAAGCGCCCGCCACTTTATTGTTTCATATTTTGGTTTTATTTAGCATTTGCGGTTGATTTCTCATGATCTATGCCTTGTTTCGTAATTTGTCTCCATTTTCTGGTTTTCCGTGAAATTATGTCATTTCATACCGTATGGGTATTGAGTAGAATTCTTCGGAATGTTGTGCCGTTTTCAAATTACATTTATCCACAGCTTCAGAGGTTAATGCTGTGTTCATTTCATTTTCCTAATTTGTTATAATTTCGTTGGTTATAGTTTCTGCCTGACACTGTTACATTAGCAGGATATGTATCCCTTGTTTTGAAACAAATTGGAACCGTGAAAGTCTGCTTTTAAATTCCTTAAGGATCTGTAGAATATTAATTTTCTTAATTTTTTGGAAATGTTTACTAATTCCTGCTTGAGTTATAAAGTTATTTTACAACTGTGGATTGATTTGCATTAATTGACCTAATGGCATAATGTCGATTTGTGTAATTGAAAATTGTCTGTTTCGTTGAATTGGAACAAATTGGAACTGTGAAAGTCTGCTTTTAGATTCCTTTTTAGTAAAAGCTCAACTTCGCACCTTCTTCTACTACTAATTTGTCACAATTTTAGGCCCTCGCCACTTATTTTGGTTTTATTTAGCATTTGCGGTTGGTTTCTCATGATCTATCCCTTGTTTCGTAATTTGTGTTCGTGTTTTTATTTTCCATTAAATTATGGCATTTCGTATTGTATGAATATTGAGTAGAATTCTTCGGAATGTTGCGCCGTTTTCAAATTACATTTATCCACAGCTTCAGTGACTAATGATGTGTTCATTTGATTGTCATAATTTGTTATAGTTACTGCCTGGCATTGTTAGGTTAGCAGGATATGTGTAATTGATCTGTAGACAATTAATTTCTTAGTTTTTTGGAAATGTTTACTAATTCCTGCTTGAGTTGTAAAGTTATTTTACAACTGTGGATTGATTTGCATGAATTGACCTAATGGTATAATGTCGATTTGTGTAACTGAAAATTGTTTGTTTCGTTGAATTGGAAACAAAGTGGAACTGTGAAATTCTGCTTTTAGATTCATTTTTAGTACAAGCTTAACTTCCTACCTTCTTCTACTACTATTTTGGTTTTATTTAGCATTTGCGGTTGGTTTCTCATGATCTATCCCTTGTTTCATAATTTGTTTTCATTTTTTGGTTTTCCATGAAATTATTCATTTCATATTGTATGCGTATTGAGTAGAATTCTTTGGAATGTTGCTCCGTTTTCAAATTACATTTATCCACAGCTTCAGAGGCTAATGATGTTTTCATTTCATGTTCGTAATTTGTTATAGTTTCTGCGTGACATTGTTAGATTAGCAGGATGTGTATAATTGATCTGTTGGTAATTAATTTTCTTAACTTTCTGGAAATATTTACTAATTCCTGCTTGAGTTATAAAGTTATTTTACAACCGTGGATTGATTTGCATGAAGTGATTTAATGGCATAATGTTGATTGTGTAATTGAAAATTGTCTTGTAGAATCTCAAATTGACGAGAAAACCGGAGAGTTAAAAAGCAAGGATGAGATAATAGGGCAGAAGGAGAATTCTATTCAAGATAAGTCAAATAGTATCAAGTCCTTGGAGAGTGAAATATCCTCGCTTCAGGTGAATATTCTATTGCTTTTATTGCTAAGCAGCAAAAACAGTTTTTCTTCTTGTTTCATTACTTTTAGCTATCTAAATTACATGCCATATGAACTTCAGTTCTTCTGTTGAATAAAACAGGGAAAACTAGATGCTGCTGAGAAGGTCGGAAAGGCTCATGCACGTGCCGGTGAACTGGAGAAGCAGGTTGAAATAATTCTAGACAGACAAACTGCAGTATTTGAAAGTAGTGTTGCGCATTTTTTAATCATACTTTCTTGATGCAGGTTGAAAAGATTAGCAAGGATTTAGAAATTCAACTCAAGGAGAAAGAAACCCTTGAAGCACGTGCCAGTGAATCTGAAAAGAAGATTGTTCAACTGAACTCAAAACTTGAAAATGTAAGTTTCTAATTCATTAGGATTTTAGTGGTTTCCTAATATTGTTATATCCGTGAGTGGAATTCATTTTCCTCTTTATCCACTACTACTTGACATTAGCTGACAGTATCACTGAAATAATCGTTATAACTTTTCTTAGAATAAATGAATTATAATAATCATATATTTCACTGTATTTTTGAGTTTAAGGCAACAGTTTCATATGTCCTTTCTTTACATTGAATTGGGTAAAACCCTCTTATTTGATGACTTGAATTATACTGAAAATAGTGTACTTAGGTAGGATTGGAGGCTAGGAATGCATGTATGCTATGAGGTTTGTTATAGAGAAGTGCAATGAAGTCAAACACTTCCTCACAAAAAGGGGATGGAAGCAATAATGTCAAATTTTAAAATATGTGTCCCACTTTTAGTTTATACCAGATTGTATGGCAACTTAACTAAGTGTCCAAAGCGTACTTAAACCTTTATGTCATCTTGTTTGAATCTGGTATATGGATCCTTTTAATCAAATTTGATGCTTTATTATGGTTAGTTATTGAGGCTGTTTCCCATATAAATAATTCATGTTCTTGTTCTTGTTTATTGTTGAGCAAAAGATGTGGTCTTAGATGAAAGATGGCTTTGTTTGTCCTTATTTTCTTTTCTTAATTGAAGGCTATGAAGAATTTGATTTGTATTGATTGATTAAAAAAAGAGAGTTTCTTTGGCCAGATAAATCCATATTTGGTCTTTGTTAGCACTTGCCTACATGCCTTTTTTTGTCTTCTGCTATTCAGTTTAATCATGCAGTGGGTATTATAGTAATGGCCAGATAAATCCATATTTGGTCTTTGTTAGCACTTGCCTACATGCCTTCTTTTGTCTTCTGCTATTCAGTTTAATCATGCAGTGGGTATTATAGCAATGATTAATTTTGTATATTTTTAGATATTGGTTGCCGAGCCTTGGCGCAACGGTAAACGTTGTTGTCGTGTGACCAAGATGTCACGGGTTCGAGTCTTAGGAGCGGCCTCTTGCCAAATAAATTGGCAGGGGAAGGCTTGCCCCCAGTACACCCTTGTGGTGGGACCCCTCCCCGGACCCTCGCTCAGCGGGGACGCGTAGTGCGACCGGGCCGCCTTTTAGATATTGGTTGCCTTTATTTTATGTGTTAACTGATACACAATGATTTTGTCTTACAGCTTCAGAAGATTAGTGATGAACAGAAATCGAAACTCCGCAAGACAGAGCGAGCTCTTAAAATTGCTGAGGTATATGTTACTTATTGTTGTGCTTTTAGTTCTGGATAATGGTTCTCATATGCTGTTCATCTTCACTTATTTTTGTAGGAGGAATTGATGAAGGCAAAGTTTGAAGCTACTTCAAAAGCTAAAGAGCTAATAGAGGTATAAGTTAACATGGTTTAGTTCCTTGTCCTCTCCATCATTTCTATGTTCCTCATCCTCTTTGAACTGCTATTTTTGCTTCATTTCATTGTCAAAAGAGCCTATCTACTGTTGTCGAAAAATGTGTAACATTTTGATTCAACTTCGACTTACCACTTTCCTGTTTTCTTCTGGTTGCAAAATTTGGGAAAACCGTATCTGTGGGTTCTTGAATTCTCTTTTTAATAAAGCATTCCTTCATTTTGTAATTATACCTCCTAAAACTAGTCTAAATGTTTATTTGCTAAGTTAGGAAATGTTTTATCTGATCACAAGTGTTTTAATCTGGGGTTCAGGGTAACTGAATAATATGGTCAATTAGTAATGACTTTTTGAATTTTTGTCTACTTTGGTCTAGCTTTAGTTTTTTCTTAAACATTTGTTAAGTATCAGTTAAAAACCCAAAAAAAAAGGAGTAAAGATGCTGGCATTAGGAATAGAGCAGCATTCTAAAATTGCTTGGCCATTAATAATTTTGCAAGCCAAATGGTCTATAGGTCCAAGCCTTTTACTTAACTCTATGCAGAGCTTTTAATTATAGCAATTTAAGCTTAGTGGCAGTAATTGTTGCAATTTTATCATTTGGTCAAATTGAATACTAATAACTTGTAGCTCATATATAGGAAATGGGTACTAATTGTTTCATTGCTGCTAAAGGCATCATCTACAATTTCAGAAAGTATCAGGTTTTCAGAATCAGATAGAAATTTTTCTGCTTTAAGTAATTAAGTTATCCAAAACTGTGAATTGACATTTTGCTTTAACTCTTTTTCCTGAGAAATTGCTGGCAAATATGTGTGGAATTTTTGAAGCATGCCCATCCTACTACTGAGAATATGTGAAGCTTGCACTAGAAGATTGCTTTCACTTGAAATAACCTGAGCATGAATGCTTTGCCTGACTTCTTCCCATGGCATTGTCAATTATGTAACTGTGTTGCTACAAAATACAGATTGACATTTTGCTTTAACTTTTTTTTCCTGAGAAATTGTTGGCATATATGTGTGGAATTTTTGAAGCATGCCCATCCTACTGAGAATATGTGAAGCCTCAACTAGAAGATTGCTTCCACTTGAAATAACCTAAGCATGAAAGCTTTGCCTGACTTCTGCCCATGGCATTGTCAATTATGTATCTGTGTTGCTACAAAATACAGATTACCATGATCTCATAATTGTTATGTGATGAAATGTGGATTAGGAAGTCAGCATAGTTTTGTTTGTACATATTTTCAGGTTCATGGTGCATGGCTTCCTCCTTGGCTTGCTGGACAATTTGTTCATCTTCAGGTAAATTGATTAAATGGTGTTCTGCAACCACACACAAAAACGCTTCTTATCTGGCATGAAAGAGGTTATCATTTTGTTGTCTTTATTGCAGGCACATTGGGATGAGCATGGAAAGCCTGCCCTTGAAATGGTTAAGCAGAAGGTAGTGTGTCCAGGTTGAACATGTTGATTCAAATTTTTCCTTCAGATTTTTGGTGGAGAAATGTTTAGTATTCAAATATACTCCATACTGGAGTGCGAAGTTTAAAGGATAATTTTGCTTCCCTTATCAAAATGTTCTTGCTAAAGAGAAGTATTAAATTGTGTTTTAGGCCTTGGAGAAAAAAGCCTGTGCTGAGAAGTTGGCCCAACCCCATATTGAAACGATTAAAACTGTAAGCTCTTTTTCTCTGTTCTGCAATTCTTGACGAGATCACTCATTCGTTTTATCGTGGATAGGTAGTTTGAGTGTTCTTTCTGTCAGGTTACTGAGATGTTACTTGCAAGTAAAATCTGATACGAGAACACAAACGTTGCCTTAAATTATAAGAATAATGGTACTGAGTATTTACCATCAATTACATTATTATTATTAGGGTAAATAATTTATTAGTCCCTATATTTTTATCTAACAAACACACTGTTTAGTCCTTAACTTTTGTTCTATTCAACAGTTTAGTCAAACTGTTTAATAATTCAAATATTTGAGGGACTGAACTGTTGTATTATTAAAATAAGAGGACTAAACAGTGCGTTAGGTAAAAACGTAGAGACGAATAAATAATTTACCTTTATTATTACTATTATTTGGTAAGGATTACTTTAGTTCTTTTCTGCTCAAAGCTTTCCCCTTTTATGGAAAACTGGTTGATTGCTTAAGCATCTTTGAAATTGGATGTAATGATTGTCTTTGTCCTTTTGCTTGAAGAAATATATCCCTGCTGTGAAAGAACAATGGTTAGTCATAGCAAGTCGTGTTGAACCACATGTGCAATCAATTACTGCAAGAACAGTTGAAATTTATGAAACCTCAAAGACTACCATAACTCCACACATCATCAGAGCACATGAAACTGTTGATCCTTACTTTCAGGTATCAATTTAACTTATGAAATATTTTTATGTATCTGCTGTCTTCTTAAGCTGCATCTGAAATGTATGATTATATAACAGGACGCCAAGAAATTCAGTAAACCGTACATTGATCAGGTTGTCACAGTCACAAAACCCCATGTTGAGAAAGTTAGGGTGACTCTGAAGCCCTACACAAAGCAGGCAGTTCATGCTTATGGGAAATTTCTAGAGTCAGCAACCACTTACCACAATCAGGTGCAATTCCTGGCATTTTCATGTATCAGTTTTGTTATGTTATGTTATTTTGAGCAGTGTTGTCAGACTCGGACTGGACTGGCCGGTCCGACTGTTGGACCGGAAACCGGCCAAACCTTCGGTGTGGGTGGTCATGTTGGGTTTGTTAATCTTCAACAACCCTAAGAACCCGGATCAACCACTACTTTTGGAAAACCTTGGATCTTAAGTGTGTTACTTTCATAATTCACTGACCTTTTGCTTTCTACCTAAAAGGGCGGCCCGGTGCATTACGCGTCACCACAAGGGTGTACAGGGGAAGGCTTGCCCCCAGTACACCCTTGTGGTGGGACCCCTCCCCGGACCCTCGCTCAGCGGGGACGCGTAGTGCGACCGGGCCGCCCTTAGGCCGCTCCTAAGACTCGAACCCGTGACCTTCGGTCACATGACAACAACGTTTTACCGTTGCGCCAAGTCTCGCCCTCTTTTGCTTTCTACCTAAATAATAAAAATCTTAACTTTGAAATACTAATAGCTTGATGCGGACATTGTTGTAATCAGACTGAAACATGTTGATGATGAATCCATAAAGCTTATTATGTTGCAGTTGAAAAAAATAATTCCAATTTCCAAATGATGTACAGCTGGTTTATAGTTTTAAATTAACTATATATATTATTTATTTTTATTATGTCATCTGGTTTGACCAATGCGAGTCATTTGGTTGAATCAAGTGACCCATGACCCAACTATAAATCCGGTTTAATGTCCTGTCCAATTCTGATAACATTGATATTGAGTATGTTAACGAAGTCAGAACTTCACTTGTTTATATATATATATATATATTTCAAAAATAAATAAATATATGATATATATACACACATGCATCATATTTGTTGCAACTAAGCCTATTGTTAATATATTTTCTGAAGGTGAAAGGCTCTGTGCAAGAAACCCTGCATAAGCATGAGCTAACGAGACCTCTTGCAACTAAGGAGTTCATCTGGTTTGCGGTATGGATTAATGGCTGTCTATTATCTGTTTTTTTTTTTTTTTTTTGGAAAAACGAACATTTAAGCCTCTGATCAATTTAAATTTTATTAATGAAGTCCTTGGTTTTTTAAATGGACACATTAAGCCCCTGATCAATTGTTTTTGAACACATTAAGCCCCTGATCAATTGTTTTTGAACACATTAAGCCCCTAATCTTTTAAATAGAGACATTAACCCCTTGTTCATTTGTTTGTTTAGCACATTAAGCCCATCTTGGATGATCCAGTTATGTGTGTGATTCAAACTCCATTTAGCGCAGATGGAACTGCCGGCATGTCACTTTTTTAACGCATCAATTGAGATATAGATTGTGACTCTAAATAATTTAACTATTTTACTATAGAGGAACAGTGATATTCTGATAGTTTTAGTTTGAATTATTCACATATATGGCCTGTCTAATAGGGGCTTAATATGTTAAACAATAATTCATCAAGGGTTTAATATATCCATTTAAAAGATCCGGCGCTTATTGTGTTAAAAGATAATTGATCAAGGGCTTAATGTATCAATTTAAAAGATTTAGGGCTTAATCAATAAATAATGAATTGACCAGGAGCTCAAATATGCATTTTACCCCCTCTTTTTTTAGCCTACACTTTTTAGCAAAGAAACTTAACACCGTGATCTATCCGCAATGAACAGCTAATTAATTTATGCTTCTCTTAATATTGTAGGCTTCTGCTTTGCTGGCATTACCTATTATCATTTTGTTTAGGGTTTTCTCTACCATTTTCTGGTAAGTTTGTTCATTATCCAATTAATTAATTGTTCAAGTTGATGATGCATACTGTTGTCCTCTGGTCAGTTTAGCTAATATTTGAGGCTTGTGTGATTTTTTTTGCTCCTAAATTTTGCAGCAAAAAGACGAAGAAACATTCACGACACTCTAACCACAGTCATTCTCGTCGGAAGGCTAAAAGGGGGCATCCAGACAACAAGTAGACTTCCATGAGGTTGTTCGCTGGCACTCTCAGTATGTTTTATTGTTTACAGTACTATTATTATCTACAGCTTTATTTGATGCAGTCACCACTATTTATATGCTAGCCATTTTCAAGCAACTTGAATTGTGTGCTAGGTTGATAATTGTGATCCATGTGGGAATTTTAGTTGGTTTAAAGCATTATTTAGCTCCTGACCTATCCAAAATTTTGTCATTTGGCCCCTAACCTATCATCCCAATTGGTAAAAATTTCACTAAATTTGGATGGAGACTTGAAAGAACTGTTATCCCCTGACATGTGGAGATAATTTTGACACCTGCTAAACTAAAATCTATCAAGTCCAAGTGTCAAAATATTGCCACGCGTCAATGGGATAACGGTTTTGTTAAAACTGCATCCAAATTGGGGTGGAATTTCACAAATTTGGATATGTCAGGACCAAAAGTGACCAAATAATAGGTCACAAGCCACATAGTGGTTAGTTTGGTTCCTTGGATTCGCCAGCATATGAACTTCCAAATATGCCTTGTGTTATTTTTGTTGATTGAGTCCATGATCTTTCAATTTGACTCGTGTGCTCGAACCAATTTATAATTGCATATAATAAGCCCTTTCTTGCCAAATTAACATTTGATTCAGTTAAAATGTTTGTATTTTTTACAGGTCATAGTTTCTCTATAGTCCTTACCAAATTAACATTTGATTCAGTTAAAATGTTTGTACTTTTTACAGGTCATAGTTTCTCTGTAGTCACATTAGCCGTATAAAAAAACTGCTATGTGAACCGAGTTTTTTTTTTTATAGTTGCAATTATAAGTTATATTAGTGTAGCAGTCCTTTATCCTGTTAATAGAAGCCTTACCTCTCTTAGTTTTCTCTTTTGTAGCAGATTGGGAGTTTCACGTTTTTTCACGTGTTGTTTGGGGCTGCAAAAATTTAATACTGATGAAGAAGTTGACACGTGGAATTTTGAGCTTCTGGCATATTTTCTAAAACTAGTCGTCGGGAAAATTGATGAAATAGAACACTTTTTCCACAGAAAAAAAAGAGACCATCCCGCAATTTTTTTAGATGTAATATGGGTTGGGTTGTCTGTTAATTAATTATAGATTTGTAATTTTATTCTTCTTTTTGTGAATTATTTTTCATTTCACATATGAAATAGAGTCCAGGATTGTGGTTATTGATTTGTATGGTTGATTACTTAGATGTCGAACAATCTTGAATGCAAATGAGGCAATTAGTATGAATTACATTAACATTAATGAACTATGTCTATTTAATGTGGCTCATCATTTTTTATTAATAGCATTAAAGCAATGGGTTTGGCAGATAACTGTGGTAGTGTTGCAGGATGAGGTTGGTATTTTATTTTAAGTGTTTGTCTAGAGATGATAATGGGTATTGTTTGTATAGAGATAGGACTGTAAATAGGGCTGTAACCGAGCCGCTCGGTGTTCGGCTCGGCTCGGCTCGTTTTGTAAACGAGCCGCTTGTGAGCATGATTTACTGGCTCGGTTTGTAAACGAGCCGAGCTTGAGCAGGCCAAAGCTCGGCTTGAAAGCTCGTGAACATGCTCGATTAGAATATTTATGAACAAATTTTAGTTTTGTAAAAAACTATATAGTTTTGTGTTAGTTTACAAATATCTAAAGAGCTATTTGCGAGCAAATTTTATAAATATAATTAACGATTTATTCATAATTTATGGTTAGATAATTTTTTGAATAAACCAAGTTCAAAAAGGATTTTGGGCAACAAGCTCGAAGCTTGGCTCGAGCTCGTTTATTTTCTAGTGAGCTGATAGCCAAAGCTTGATGTGAATGAGTATTGTTTGTATAGAGGTAGGACTGTAAATGAGCTGTAAGCGGTTCGGTATTTGGTTCGACATGAATAAGTTCATGAACAAATTTAATTATATTGAGTATTGTTTATATAGAGGTAGGACTGTAAATGAGCTGTACGGTTCAGCATTCAGTTCATTCGGTTCGACATGAATAAGTTCATGAACGAATTTAATTATACTGTTTATAAATATGTTCATAAGTAAATTTGGTTCGATTGTTTTTTTAATAATAATATTTCTAGATAAAGAAATGTAAAATAACGTTGTTTTGTATAACTTTTAGTTTTATAGGTTTCAAAATTAAAATAGGCAAGTATTAATAAAATTTTAAATAATTATGAATTGTTCGTCAGCAAGTTGGTAAGCAAGTTGATTAGCTACGTACGATAGAGATGCCTGATAACACATTCAAAAGAGATGTTAATGGGTATTGAGAGTATAACAATACGATAATGGGTATTGAGCGTATCTAGTAACAATAGAGATGCCTGATAACACTCAATACCCGTTATCTGTCAAAAGTTTTACATGGGTTACATAAATCTTTTTTTTTTTTTGAAGTAAATTCTTTTTTATATAACTATTTGAGCTTTTTGGAAAAAAATATTGTAATAAAAAAAGCTGTTACTTTATGAGTACTATGCCATTTTAAATTATGTAAATAATTTAAAAAATTATTTATTACCGAGATAATGTAGACATGTATATAAATAACATATTTATTTTATTTATTACCGAGATAATTATTTATTTATTTTTCTAAAGAAAAAAATTTGTGCCCCTCAAAAAAACATGTGAGTGATAGTTTTATGGAACGGTTCTACTCGTAGTGGCCTAAATAGTAAATATGAAGTAGCTTAGGGAAAATAGAGGATGGCGTATAAAAAGAAAAGCACAAAAGGGAGAAAAATTAAGAATGATGGTTTACAATTTTGTCTTTTGGCGGTTTAAATGTACCATTGGTCATTAAACTTTTATGATTGCTTCAAAATAGTAATTTAATTTTAATTTATTTAAAATTGTTTCGTTTGGAGTATTATTGTTGACATTAATATCCTTAAACCGATTTATACTGACCGATTTGAGGAAATTAGAGCAGTGTTCTAAAATTAGCAAAACACAACCATTTTTTTATAAAGCCCATTTTCCCTTTGCTGGTTGGTTATTTGATGGGCTTGGTTATTCGAGCTGGCTGTATGTGTTGGGCCTAAGGATGGTGTCTGGGCTTGTGTATATGGATCTTATTAAAAATAGGGAAAATTATACAGAAATTCATCTTTTAATAACTATTTACAACTATGTCAAGTCATAATTTTGGATTATGTAAAATTAGTAATTTTAATATATTTTAAGGATATTTTAGACTTTTAATTTATAAATTCTAGAGCCTAGATTTCTTAAATTATGGTGTAAAATTATAATATATAGAGAATAATGACATATTAAGAATTAAGGTTGGTGATTTGACTTAATTCTAATTTTGTACTTAATTATGACATACATAACTCACTAGTAGATCCATCATGTTATTATAAAGTCCTTAGATTATACCTCACTCAATTCGTTAGTCCTTTTTATTTATTTTTACATATGAAAGTGCAAAATTACCCCTAAATTATACAAATAAAAAGTTTTTAAATTTAATCAAAATAGCTTTAATGAAGTTTGTGTAGTATATATACACCAAAATTCTTATACTTGTATATATTCATCTTAGGTAAAAAAATAAAACTTAACGTAAGACTTCGGTGAGAGATCCGAATTTGTCTCCTGGGCGATTGGTGTGATCTCCTTGTGTGACCGGCGATTGAGTGCTGTCTGTGTCTGATTTGCTTTGTGTAAGTGCCGATGAAGGAGCGGGATCGCTCTAGGGAGAGGGAGCGAACCAGGGCGGCGTCGGGGGAGCGCCTTGGTGGCCGTTTCTGGGCGGACAGAGAGGAAGGGAAGGGGTTCGGCGGATCGGCAAGGTTGGCGGGGGAGAAAGAGGAAGGTGGTTGTCGGGTTGAGGGTGCGGCTGGATCTGCGGGGGGGGGGGGGGGGGGGGCTTCGGTGGATCTGCCGTGGAGGAGGTGGGCATGGATCGTGAGCGGAGTGCGCGGCAGGAGAGCGGTGATACCACTGGCGATGGGAGGGTAGCGTTGAAGGGTGACAAGGCGCATGAACAGGAGGGCGAGCAGGATTGCCCAGGCGAGCAGGCCGACAGTCCGCGGGAGTGGGCCGACAGTCCAGGAGGGCGGGTCGGCACTCCAGGAGATTGCGGCGCTTGCCGATTCCTCGTCCATTTTGAATTTGGCTCCGAAGACGTTTATTGACGCTTTAAAGAATAATTCTAATGAGAAAGGTTTGGGGAAAAACTCCTGGAGAGATACAGTGATGGGGGTGGTAGAGGAAGAACCCGTGTTAGACGAAGAAATTGTTGAGGAGGATTCAGAGGAGGTTTATTCTGACTCTGATAGTGAAAATGGAGAACAGGATGACCCATTATGTCCTGTGATTCGCCTATCCTCGGCGAATAAACGCGCCCTCAGGTCTAAATGGAAGTTAGCTTTAATAGTTACTGTGCTTGGTAAAAGGATTAGTTTCAATTATTTCGCCCAGAGAATCCAGGCGCAGTGGGCAAAAAAAGGAAAAGTCACCATTACTAACTTAGAGAATGACTATTATGTCATCAAATTCACCAGGACGGAGGACTTTAATGCTGTTATTAATGGTGGCCCGTATATTATCTCTAATCAAGTTCTGGCATTAAGGCCATGGGTACCTAATTTTAATCCTCATGACTGTTCTGTTAATAGGATTCTAACTTGGGTAAGATTCCCAAGCTTACCTATTGAGTACTATAATGAAAGCTTTCTTAATAAAATTGGTGGTCTTGTGGGGAAAGTTCACCATGTGGATAAAACCACCATTGGGGAAGTAAGAGGTAAGTTTGACAGGGTCTGTATCGATATCGATCTTGCTAAGCCTCTTTTGTCTAAATTCTGTGTTCAGAATTCGGTTTACTATATTGAATATGAAGGCATTCATAATATTTGCTATGAGTGTGGTATGTTTGGCCATACGTATGAAGGGTGTCCTAAGAGGGAGAAGCTGGTCGAAGAGGTTATGGTGGCTGATAAAGAGAGAGAAGAGGAGATTCGAGGTGAAGGGAGGAACTTTGGACCCTGGATGCTGGCTAAGAGGTCGGGTAGGCGAAGGACTCGGGCATCTGTTGTCCAGAACCGTCCTCCTGACATTAGTAAGGAGATGATTTCTCGCCAGATTGCCCCTGAGATCAAGGAGAGGCCTCCCAATAAGAAAGTTGGTCCTGGTAAGGAATCGTCACTCGGTTCTGGATCTAGATTTGGGGTTCTGTCTATTGATGATGCTCAGGGTTCTGACCATTCAAATGAGCATATGGAGCTAAGTATGCCAGGGTTGGAATCTGTTGAGCCGGAGGCCAATAAAGTGGAGACCGTTAACCCTTTGTTTGAGTCCAAAGCTGTTGCCTTGGAGAGCCAAAATCATGCCTCATTGGGGAAGAAGAAGCTTAATGAGGTTAGTAACCTGAAAATCTTTAATGATAATTCAAATGCAAAGGCTATGGGGGTCAATAAAATGAATATGAAAAAACCTAAGGGTATTCAGAAACATAACCATAGCTCTTTGGATGCTTGGGATAAAAGGGGGCCAGCTGGTACCTCGTCAAGGCTCTCAGGAGCCCCAAATAAATACTTGGTTTAGGTTGTGGGCCTTTGGTCAGTAGTCTGCCTTTTTGATGGATTTTTTTGTATGGAATGTTAGAGGTGCGGCTAGTAAGGCTACCCGTATCCATGTTAAAGATTTAATTAAGCAATTTAACGCTTCTTGTTTTGCTTTGCTGGAAACCAAGATCAGTGGTAGTAAAGCAGATGAGGTGGTTAGAAAGTTTAGAAACTGGAATTGTGTCAGATTGGAGGCTACTGGCTGGGCTGGGGGGATTTGGCTTTTCTAGAAACCAGATCGTGTTCAGATTGATATCATCAGTATGGATAAACAATTTATTCACTGTGAGGTCTGTTATCCTGGTAACAAACCTTTCTTTATCACCCTTGTTTATGCTGATCCTATCTTGGCCAATCGTAAAAGGTTGTGGGAGGTTCTGTATACTATGAGTACAAGTATTTTGGATGCTTGGTTTGTGGCAGGGGATTTTAATGACATTGGCCTTATGAGCGATCAAAGAGGGGGTGGGAACCACTATGTTAACAGATGTCTTAACCATAAGCAGAATATGGATTTATGTGGGCTTTCAGATCTGAGACTGCTGGTCATAAATTTACTTGGAAACGCAATAATGTTTTTGTTCGTTTGGACAAAGTTTATACGAATATGGTGGCTATATGTAGTTTTCCCGAAGTAAAAGTGTTAAATCTTACTTTCCGTCACTCTGATCACTGTCCTATTTTAGTTAATTTGGTTAAAAACCATCGGCCTAAAGGGGATAGACCTTTCAGGTACCAGGTGGCCTGGGAATCTCACCCTGAGTTTAAGAACTTTGTTCAGGAGAATTGGCAGCCCCACTCCAATGTTCTCCTTGCTGCTGAGGGGTTTAGAAGGAATGTGGTGGGATGGAATAGAAATATCTTTGGCCATATTATCAGAAGGAAGAATAAACTTTTGAGCAGAATCGAAGGCATTCAACGGAATTTGGAGACTAGATTTGATCATAGTTTGAATTATCTTCTTAGATCTCTCCAGAACGAATTAGAAGCTGTGCTGAGGCAAGAAGAGTTTCTTTGGTTTCAGAAATCAAGGAAGACTTGGATCAAAGATGGAGATCGCAATACTAGGTTTTTCCACCTTTCTACTATTATTAGAAGGTAGAGGAATCAGATTGATGCTATCAAAGATTCAAATGGAGACTGGGTCTATGAGGATGAGGACATTCGTCACTTGGCCCTTAATTTTTATAAAGACTTATTCAATGAGGAGAGCGTGGATCTGGATAAAGCTCTTTTTAGGCCTTCTTTTCCTAGTTTGGATGAGGAAACGATTCGGGAAGCTTTCCATCCTATTGAACAGAAAGAGATTGATATGGCCTTCTCTAGTATTGGTGCCACCAAAGCCCCTAGGATTGATGGTATTCCTGCCTGTTTTTACCACAAACATTGGGATACCGTGAAGGAAGGTATTTATAGTTTTATTAAAGGAGTTTTCAGTGGTACTGAAGATATTAAGCTTGTGAATAAAACTCATTTGGTCTTGATTCCGAAAGTTGAAAAACCTTCTTCCTTTTTACAAATGAGGCCTATTAGTCTGTGTAATGTGTTGTACAAAGCTATTACAAAAATTGTGGCTAATAGGCTTCAGGGTATTCTTCCTGATATTATCAGCCAGAATCAAGGCAGTTTTGTTCCTGGCAGACAAATGATGGATAATGTCGTTATAGCCCAGGAGATGGTTCACTCTATGAAAATCAAGAAGGGTAGGAAAGGTATTGTGGCTCTTAAGCTGGATCTGGAGAAAGCTTATGACCGTTTAAACTGGAATTTTCTTCTGGATAGTCTGAAGAGAGCTGGCATCCCGGATAACTGGAGGAGTTTGATCGAGGTCTGCATTTCCTCTCCTATCTTTCAGGTTCTCATCAATGGAGATATGTCGGAGGAGTTTACTCCCTCCCGGGGTATCCGTCAAGGGGATCCTATGAGCCCTTTCTTATTTGTTATTGCTATGGAAAGATTGTCTCACCTGATCCAAGAGGCTGTGGGTAATGGAAATTTCCACCCTGTTTCCATCAACAGGTTCTGCCCTTCGATTACTCATTTGTTCTTCACAAATGATGTTATGATCTTTGTGGAAGGGAATGAGGAGCAAATTGGTGTGGTTATGGACATCCTTAACTGTTTCTGCGCTGCTTCTGGCCAAAAGCTCAATATCCAAAAATCCAGGATGTTGTGTTCTAATAACATGAGTAAGAGTGTCTGCAAAAGGCTAAGTGATATATCTGGTATTCCTTTGACTAACTCTTTGGGTAAGTATCTGGGGGTCCCTCTCCATAGTGACAGAGTCTCTAAAGCATTCTTTAAAGAGATTATTGACAAAACTAGTGGGAATTGTGCCATTTGGAAAGCTAATACTCTTTCTCTTGCTGGCCGTCTTACTTTGATTCAATCTGTCAATAGTGCGGCTCCTAATAATATTATGCAAGCTTGTAGATTGCCGGAGCCTGTTCTCAATGATCTTGATAAGATCAATCGGCATTTCCTTTGGGGGAACTCGGCGGAGGAGAAGAAGATCCACCTTGTTCCTTGGAAGGAGGTTTGCCAACCCAAGATCATGGGAGGCCTAGGGATTAAACAAGCCAAAGATAACAACAAAGTTCTATAAATGAAGCTTCTATGGAGAATGTGGCAACTCCCCTCTTCTCTTTGGGTTCGTCTCCTTTGTGGTAAATATAGAAAAGATAAGATTTTTAGGGGCCCCAAGGAGAGAGTGGTCAATTGTTCTTTTCTTTAGAATGGCCTCAGTTTTGTGTTTTCAGAGTTCTGCTTTGGGATAGGTTGGGAGATGGGAAATGGGAAGTCCATCAGCTTCTGGAATGATATCTGGATTGGAGGCAAATCTTTATTAGAGGTGTGTAGATCCCCGCCGCCTAGTAATATCCGCAATTGGAAGATTGCTGATGTGGTGGATTCTGAGGGGGATTGGATTTGGTCTAAATTTGAATCCTTTTTTATTCTGGATACTCTCCTAAGGATTAGAGGGGTAAAGATTAGTAACAGGGAGGAAGATAGGGATAGTCATTGTTGGGCATTGACAAACAATGGGGCGTATTCCTGCAAGTATGCCTTTGAGGCTTTCAACCATAATGGTTCGGGTCCTTGACGCGGCCTCGCGCGGTTATGAAGCGAGGTCGATCTTAGGGATAAGTGTAACCCGTCGTTATCAAGTAATAAATTTCTGGTTTAGTCCAGGTTATCGTCCACATGATTTATTTCTGCAAGTATCGAGTTACTTGGTTTCAGGTGTTATCTAGGCTTAGGGGGTTTTGAGTTGGTTTTTCTAAGTTAATCTACTCCTAGGTTGAATTATACTATTCCTAGCTAAGTTATCTGATTCTAACTAAGTTATTCTACGCCTAATTAAGTTACTCTACCCCTAATTAAGTTAAACTACTCCTAAGTGATCTTTTACCAATGCAATTATCCGAAGGAACATGAAAGGATACGATGATAATGAAAATAGATTGTTTAAGCAATTGAATTAAAACCTAAGTCACTTGTGTCCGAGGCGATTAACCCGACCTATCCTCCTAAAGTCCCTAGTTCGTGATTCCCTTGTAAGGCCGAAACTAGCTCTAAGGCTCAGCAATTTGGGCTTAATCTTCTATAGGGTCGTCAATCCTATAGGCACTGACTAGGTCAGATTCAACTCGCAATATGTGCCAACTTGATTTTGGGATTATCGAATGAGTTAAACCAATCAGACAAAGCGTAAGACAAAGATTAAAGCATTAAAACAATTGAATGAACAAGAACTATAATATATATCAAAGATGAAAGTATTGTCACGAAGTTACAATGAGCCTAGGATTCATAACATGTATCAGAGGCTAGACAGAATATAAAAGAAGAAAAATCCCTTTTAGGGAACCTGTCTACCAATGCAGGCGTCTTCCTAGTACTTAAGGATGGAGCTTGAGCAATCCTCGGTGAACGGAGCTTCGGAGGTGTCTTCAATGGAGGTTTGAAGGATATGGAGGAGGTGGAGAGGATTTCTCAAGATGAAAAGCTAAGAAAATTACGAAGATAAAAGATACTAATTTACATTGGAAAAACTCTATTTATAGGCGTGGCTCGGCCCTCTTTTTGACCTATTTTCGTGTCCTTATGCAGGTAGGAAGTCGTGGGGTCCGTCGTGGCATCGTGGGGGCGGAATTGGTCTTTTTGACCAATTCCCGCAGGTCTGCTCGCCGAGCAGGCGCTACTCGCGGCGAGCAGCGCCCTGCTCGGCGAGCAGGCCTCTGGTGGCCTGCTCGGTGAGTAGGCATCCTGCTCGCCCGAGCAGGCCTCCAGGGGCCTGCTCGGCGAGCAGGCATGGCCTACGGAGGCCCGTTCGTCGAGCATTCTTGCCCGGTATGCCCCCGCGTGCTTGCCGACTGCCGTCGATGCCTTTTTCGTCCGAACTTATACCCGCGCATGTACAGAAACTCCAGATAACATTAGTCCAAAGGCTAAATTGATCCGCCAATCGCTTATTTTGAGCAAACGCTTCGTTTGGTGCGACTTTTGGCGGACCAATTAGCTTCAAAAGATAATGGAATTATACTATGCATGCTATTTTGGCCGTAATTGCGTAAATTGGTCATAAAACGAGCCTAAACAACGATAAATAAATATAACGTTTCCAATTCCTAACTAACTCACACAAAAGCATTTAAATGCGAGAAATGCTCGCTTATTAACTAAATAATGCTAAAACCCGTCCTAAAACCGTACCCAAAGATAGGGGTTTTTGACCCCTATCAAACCTCCCCGCACTTAAAACTTTACTTGTCCCCAAGTAAACTAAAAAAACTAAACCCGCAATCACAAGCAAGCTAGAAAACCTCCCGGTTTGACTAGGTGCTTGACACAATTTCGAGCATCTGTAATTACATGCATTCGGAAATACAAAGTAGAGACACGATATCCAAAAGCCGCATTTCAATTATCATAGGTTATAGTTTTAACCAAAACGACACATGTTCAATTAAACGAGCTTGAGGGGATCGCTAAGTAAAACACCTCACCATAGGTAGTTCACTCATTTCACACAATTTTGGTGGCTAAAGTGTTTACTCTCGGCTTATGTTCTTGCTTAGGATTACGTTGATTTGGCACGTTCATCCGAGTTCCTCTACTATGCTATATGACTCCGATGATATAAAAAACAGCCTCGAATTTGGGTTGTAATGTGGTTAGAGGGTTAAAGGTACAACAAGGGTTAATCGTTCCAGCGCTAGAAAAACAAAGTTCAAATGACTTTAGCAAATATGAAGTGACTAAGCTTTTTATTCATTCCTTATTCTCTTTTTAGGATGTTTTCTTGAGACGTTTTGATTTTAAGAACTGGGGAATGAAGTTCTCCCCTTTTTGTTCGTCTCTTTTCTTTTCTTTTCCTTTTCTGTTTTTCT
Source organism: Euphorbia lathyris (assembly GCF_963576675.1). NCBI lineage: Eukaryota > Viridiplantae > Streptophyta > Magnoliopsida > Malpighiales > Euphorbiaceae > Euphorbia > Euphorbia lathyris. The sequence goes on along the minus strand of NC_088917.1, from coordinate 2,047,865 downwards.
CTTTTCCCCCCCTTTTTTTCTTTTTGGGATAGCGATGCTCATTCACTTTTTAGCCTTTTGGCTTGCTACTATGATGCCATAAACAAAGATAAAGCGCTAGAAACGACAAAGGCTTAATTTGAGCTTTGCAAAAATTTTGGGTTAAGTAGCAAACCAAGTTGTGGTTTGCAAAAATAGGTTAGAACGAAAGAAAAATCTATAAACTACAAAAATATAGGCTCAAAGGGGCTTCCTAGAGTGGATGAAAAAGAGAAAATAAGGTAAAGAAAAGGGTTAATTCTAATGAGGCTGATTCATCGTTTATCATCTCAAATCATTGCATGTAGGTTCAACACAATATTAGGTGCAAAATCTGTAATCTTTCCACAAGTCAAAGCATTCACACAAAAAATGTCAAGAAAAAGAGCTTTTTGATGTTCGCTCTTGGGCTCAAATTCAACTCACAATTCTTTGGGTTTCAATTTTGTGTTTACTAGTTTTCCCCAAACTCAAGTTTAACATCACATGTCTTCAATTCTTAAGTTATCTACCTAAGTAATGATTTTAGCATTTCTTCAAAAGTAGGGTCTAAATGCAAACTTTAGCTCATGCTTTTACAGATACAAGGATTGTGTCCTACACCTAAACTAGTTGTCATGCAATCTTAGATTCGGTTCTCAGCCCTCAAGGACAAATAATGAAGTTTAGATTCGAAGGAGGTTCACGGTTTTAGATCCTAAACATGCGAGAATATAAATAAAACCCGAAAACGCTAAACTAAACTAGACATGACGCAACAAAAATTTAAAAAATTTATACAATTTTTGTAAGTTTGTCTACCCCTCCTCCTCACACTAAAAAAAATTCAATAAGTTCCAATATTGCATCACAAACCATAAAGTACAAGTGCAAAAAGTTAGGGTGGAGAAGACAACTTACTGATTTTATCGCAATCGCCAAAAATTTGATGATTTTTTGTGCCAATTTTCAGCCCTCAAGGACAAATAACGAAACCTTAACTTCGGATAGAGTGTACAATTCTTGGGATTATAAAAAAATAAAACAAATTAAAATAAAACAACGCGACAAATTTTTTTTTTTTTTTTTTATTATTATTATTTTTCAGCTCCGTTCGGGATTTAAAAATCTCGAACAGTTTGCTTATCGCGGCCGAGCAGCGGGCTGGGCGCAGTGCCCAGCTCGCGGCGAGCAGTGCCCAGCTCGCCGAGCTGGGCGGCAGTGGGGCCAAATTTTTTTTTTTTAAATTTTATTTTAAACCTGAACACTTAAAAAAAATAAAAATAAAATAAAATAAAATAAAAGAAAAGAAAAGAAAACTAAACAACTAAAAAAAATATTTATTTATTTATTTATTTTTTATTTTATTTTTTTTAAACGAACACTTAAAAAAACGTAAAAGAAAACTAAAAAGATTAAACTAAAAGATCAATGTATAATCTAAATAAAATAAACTTGAAAAGTTTTATTAAAACTTGGGTTGCCTCCCAAAAAGCGCTACGTTATAGTCGGTGAGCTCGACATAGAATTCCCGCCTAGGTGTATGCTTCTACTCGCGTTAGGAACTTGAACTCCTTAACAAATAACCCGTACCTACAAAACGGATTAAGAGCCTCAAATAAGTTTAATGAAAGTAGGAGGCCGAATTTAAACATATTATGAAAAAGTTTGGTTTGCTCCCTTTTGGATTCTCTTGGTAGGTCGAAGAGAATGAAAACTTCTGAACAAGGAGTAAATCCAAACTTTTCGAACTTTTGAGGAAAAGGTAGTTGATATACACAAGCTTCGATTTGATCATTTATTTCTATCACATGATTTAGAATTTCAGATTTTGAACCGGGGTTGCTTACCGCTTCCGGTTCTTCACTTACCTTGAGTGATGCATGTGACAGCGGACTTGGTTCTACCTTTTCGTCATTCCTCAAAGAGATGGCTTGAGCTGATCCCCTTTGTGGGATTTTTATGTTTTCCTTTATGCTTGGGAGGGCATCTCGGGAGTGCTCTTGCATCTCATGGTTTATTTGAGCCAATTGGTTGCTCAAGTCCTTGCAAACCTCCTCATTGATTGTAAGTCGGGCTGATATTCCTTTCAAAAGGGACATCACCTCATCTCGTGAGCTAGAGGGTTGTGGAGGAACTTGGCTTGCTTGTTCGTAAGGGAACATTCCCAATTCGTTTTCCCTGTGCTCATTAACAAACCTATTTGGAGGCCTCAACATGTTAGGGTTCCCGTAGGACAGATTTGAGTGTTGAGGTCTCCTCCAATCACTACCATAAAAGCTGTAAGAATTGGGGTTAGAATTATACCTTTGGTGATTACCCACAAAACTTACACTTTCATTGGTGTTGAGGCTCAGTTTTGCCATCAAGATATCCATTTTCTCATTTAAGTCGGCCATGGAGGGATTGGGAGCCTCATTCTCCAGGGCATGAATGTATTGTCTTGATGGGATAGTAAACTTTTGAGCTTGCCACTCGACTTTTTCTTGCCAATTCATTGATCAGAGAATGCTGAGAAAAAGTGAAGTTCTAGCACAAAAGTTGATAAGTAACAGTATACAGATATGAACAAGTATAGAAAAGTATAAAGAAATTATATATCAACAAGTATAGAGAATAAGTATAAAGAATTATGTATAAACAAGTATAAACGATATAAACAAGGATATTCACAAAAAGAATCGTATATAAACAAGTGTATGTATAAACAGGTATATGTATAAACAAGTATAAATGATATAAACAAGGATATTTACAAAAAGAATCGTATATAAACAAGTGTATGTATAAGCAAGTATATGTATAAACAAGTATAAACGATATAAACAAGGATATTTACAAAAAGAATCGTATATAAACAAGTGTATGTATAAGCAAGTATATGTATAAACAGGTATAAATATGAACAAGTATAAATATAAACAAGTATTAACGGTTATAAACAAGTATAGATAAACAAATATAGATGATATTCACAGAGATATTCATAAAGGAATGCCTAAACTAACAAATTGACCTTTGGTTCGATATTGGAGAAGAAATAAATCCCCGGCAATGGCGCCAAAAACTTGACGCGGCCTCGCGCGGTTGTGGAGCGAGGCCGATCTTAGGGATAAGTGTACCCCGTCGTTATCAAGTAATAAATTTCTGGTTTAGTCCAGGTTATCGTCCACAGGATTTATTTCTGCAAGTATCGAGTTACTTGGTTTCAGGTGTTATCTAGGCTTAGGGGGTTTTGAGTTGGTTTTTCTAAGTTAATCTACTCCTAGGTTGAATTATACTATTCCTAGCTAAGTTATCCGATTCTAACTAAGTTATTCTACGCCTAATTAAGTTACTCTACCCCTAATTAAGTTAAATTACTCCTAAATGATCTTTTACCAATGCAATTATCTGAAGGAACATGAAGGGATACGATGATAATGAAAATAGATTGTTTAAGCAATTGAATTAAAACCTAAGTCACTTGTGTCCGAGGCGATTAACCCGACCTATCCTCCTAAAGTCCCTAGTTCGTGATTCCCTTGTAAGGCCGAAACTAGCTCTAAGGCTCAGCAATTTGGGCTTAATCTTCTATAGGGTCGTCAATCCTATAGGCACTGACTAGGTCAGATTCAGCTCGCAATATGTGCCAACATGATTTTGGGATTATCGAATGAGTTAAACCAATCAGACAAAGCGTAAGACAAAGATTAAAGCATTAAAACAATTGAATGAACAAGAACTATAATATATATCAAAGAAGAAAGTATTGTCACGAAGTTACAATGAGCCTAGGATTCATAACATGTATCAGAGGCTAGACAGTGAAGGAAATTAGGGCTAATGTATAGCAGCGGAAATATAAAATTTTTAGCCTATTTCCTTTTAACCATAGGATCCGTTAATCGTTATTTCATATCAAGAGGGATAAGAAGGAATACCTTTCGATGAACAATCTACCGTTGTTAAAGAAGCGCCCACAATTCTTCTTCGAGATTCCAACCACAAAGTTTAACATGGTGAGGTTAAGATGAAATCAACCCTTATGAGATGCAACCAAAATAGATTGCCTCTAATTAACCAACACAAGATCAAAGAGAAAGAGGGATGAATAAGATTAATCAATCGATGGGATGCCGTATGAATTCTTGTCCACGAACTAGGGGATGGGAATTCTTTTTCTCTCTCTAATTAGCAATTTCGAAAATCACTATAGGGGGAGGTATTAGGCTTGGTCGAAATTCATATGGGAGGGGTATATATAGTTGCTTGAATCTAAACCCTAGTTAGATAGGAATAGGTTACTTAATAGGAATCCAATTCGGAAAAGGATTCCTAATTATTATCTCACTATATATCTAATATATTTAGGATAATAATAAATAACCTAATTGGATAATAATAGGAGTATATTAATCCAATTAAAACTCCTAATTTAATTATCTCTTAATTAATTTAATTCATAATCCTAATCAAATTAGGATTAATGGAATAAAATCAATTCCTTATCTCTATATACAAATTTCGCCCCCCTCCATATATTTGGGCCTTACTGGGCTCAATTGGGCTTCCATCTATTAATCATATCCATCTCTCTTTTGGTTCCAAGTCTTATGTGTGATCCATTAGGTTCTTACTACTTCTGGCCGTATGCAACTATTAAATTAATTTCTTCAAGAATTATATTTAATCCTTGCATAACGGAATGATGTACTGAGTATGTTATTGGCAAGTCTGTAATCATTCCCCCAGAGTCCGTTAAGAAGACAGGTTGATTCTGTCGTTAACCCTTCCGTATTAGTTACGGTATAATACGATCCTTTATCAACTACATCCTTGAACTGAATCTTATGACTATGGGTAATGTCAAGTCACATATAGCGAGACGTTCGTTTTACTTGTTCTTGGCCGAGTCAACTCAAAAAGATAGGTTAAGTGAAATCTGTATTTCTACTCTTAAGCTATCACCTTGCAAGGATTTAGAGTCGAGTCTTCCACAAGCGATCCTTGGATGTATCTCCCATTGATCGGGAGTGATAAATGCTCAATCCAATGTATAACTACCCTGACATTACTTCTTGTGACACCCAACCTTTGCAGTTCACACCCCAGAGTCATCTCTGTTAAGGATCGTGGGACCGCAGGATCAAAGTCTCACATTCAGTAATTCAGGATGACCAATTAACATTCTTTTGAGTCTGAGGATTAGTTATACCTAGTAATACCAATGAGATGAACAGTTGACAAGGATGAATCTACCCATCCTGTTATCTCAAGTCGGATCCCCAATCCCAATGAACAACGTTTCACCGGATCTATGTAACTGTCCAGATATCTATATATATGAAGCTTGTGAGATCAGCTTTTTGTCGGACAGAAGACATTGTTACATACAAGTCTCAACCGTGATATATCAATCCTAAACATATCACTTGACTTGGGGTGGTTTTAAGTTTATTAGTTTATTATAAAGTTTTGTCTCACTTCATGCTTATATGAACACTTTATAATCACTTTAAACAAACTTACGGATTTCCTTTTATTATACTTTATTTAGTGCTTAAAAGGGATTGCCTTTATATAGTTATAAAACATATATCTCATTAAAACAAATGATATAAAGAACAATTCATTTACAATAAGTTTGTATCCCGCAACAATTGACTATAGGACACTAAACCCCAACATACTCCCACTTGGACTAAAGCCAATTGTTTCTAAAACTTATCCCAGTAGAAGTTAAATGACGATCATGTACTTTCTGGGTAAAGGCTTTGTCAACGGATCTGCAACGTTGTCCTCTGTAGGTACTCTTTCTATTCTTACATCTCCTCTAGCCACAATCTCTCTAATGATGCGGTATCGCTTTAGGTAGTGCTTGGATGCATTATGAGACCGTGGTTCCTTTGCTTGCGCAATGGCTCCATTGTTATCACAGTATAGAGTAATGGGATTGACAATGTCAGGCACCACACCTAGTTCTGTAATGAACTTTCTAATCCAAACTGCTTCCTTTGCCGCTTCCGCAGCAGCGATGTACTCTGACTCGGTCGTAGAGAAAGCTACGCTTCCCTGCTTGGAACTTTTCCAACTGACCGCGCCCCCATTTAGGATAAACAGGTATCCTGATTGGGATTTAAAATCATTCTCATCTGTGAGATGACTAGCGTCTGAAAATCCTTGTATTTTCAGATCTCCTTCTCCGTACACTAGGAACATATCTTTAGTCCTTCTCAAGTACTTAAGAATGTTCTTGACGGCAATCCAATGCTCGTCTCCCGAATTCCCTTAGTAACGACTCGTTACAGATAACGCGAACGCTACGTCAGGTCTAGTGCATAGCATAGCATACATAATCGAACCGATCGCGCTGGCGTACGGGACTACAACCATGTGTCGTTTGTCATCATCAGTTTTAGGACATTGATGATTGTTTAACTTTACTCCATGTACCATGGGTAAGTTACCTCGTTTTGATTCAAGCATGCTAAACCGATTTAGCACCCTTTCAATGTATGTAGCCTGTGAAAGACCAAGCAGTCTACGTGATCTATCCTTGTAGATCTTTATACCAAGTATATAGGCTGCTTCACCAAGGTCTTTCATTGAGAAGTTACCGGATAACCATACTTTCACCGATTGTAATAGAGCAATGTCATTTCCCATTAACAGTATATCGTCCACATATAGTATGAGAAATGCTATAGAGCTCCCACTTGCTTTCTTGTAAATGCAAGCTTCTTCGCAATTTTGTTCGAAACCAAATTGTTTTATGGTTTCGCCAAAACGCTTGTTCCAGCTTCTAGATGCTTGCTTGAGTCCATAAATGGATCTCTGAAGTTTGCCAACTTTATTTGCATCCTTTGATATGAAACCTTCAAGCTGCATCATGTATACATCCTCAAGCAGATTTCCATTTAGGAAAGCTGTTTTCACATCCATTTGCCAAATCTCATAATCAAAATGAGCGGCAATTGCAAGCATGATTCTGATTGATTTGGACATAGCAACAGGAGAGAAGGTTTCGTCATAATCAACACCTTGTTTCTGACGATATCCCTTCGCTACCAACCTAGCCTTGTAGGTGCTAACCTTTCCATCCATGTCAGTCTTCTTTTTGAAGATCCACCTGCACCCAATGGGTTTTATCCCTTCGGGTGGATCAACCAAAGTCCAAACTTGGTTAGTATACATGGAATCCATTTCAGAATCCATGGCCTCAAGCCATGCTTTAGAATCTGGACTAGTAAGAGCCTCTTCGTAGTTTTCGGGTTCGTCGTCTAACACGGGAACCTCGTCATCATCTCCCACTAGAAAACCATATCTAACTGGTAGTTCACGAACTCTTCGTGATCTACGAATAGGTGCCACTGAAGTCTCATCTAATGGGACTTCTTCGGGTACCTCAACCGCTTCTGTTGTTTCAGTCGTTGTTTCTTCCTCTTGAACTTCGTCGAGTTCAATCACGCTTCCCTTTTGTGTTTCTTCGAGAAACTCTTTCTCTAAGAAGGTTGCGTGTTTGGATACTATTACTTTCTGATCATCTGGATGATAGAAGTAATACCCTATGGTTTCCCTGGGATATCCAATGAAGAAACATTTATCAGATTTAGAATCTAATTTGTCGGACGCAATGCGTTTGACATATGCTGAACAACCCCATACTCTTATGAACGAGAACACGAGTTTCTTACCAACAAAAAATTCATATGGTGTGGAAACAGCGGATTTAGTTGGTACTCGGTTCAGGGTGAAGAGGGCAGTTTCTAAGGCATAGCCCCAAAACGTCTTTGGAAGTAAGGCCATGCTCATCATAGATCGTACCATATCTAATAGGGTACGGTTTCTCCTCTCGGATACACCATTGTGTTGTGGTGTATAGGGAGGTGTCCATTGTGAGCATATCCCACATTCAGTTAGATAATACAGAAAATCATCAGAAAGATATTTGCCACCTCGATCAGATCGAAGTGTTTTTATTTTCTTTCCTAATTGATTTTCCACTTCATTCTTGAAGCATTTGAACTTGTCAAAGGCTTCTGATTTGTGCCTCATCAAGTAGATATAACCATAGCGAGTATGGTCATCTATGAAGCTAATGAAGTATCTGAATCCTCCTCTTGCTTGGACTGACATAGGATCACATACATCTGAATGAATGAGTCCTAGAGTGTCTGATACACGCTCACCTTTATTGCTAAAGGGTGTCTTTGTCATTTTACCTTTTAAACATGATTCACATGTTTCCAATGATTCAGAATCGATTGGATCTATAAGCCCATCTGAATGTAGCTTTAGCATGCGTCTCTTGTTTATATGGCCTAAACGACAATGCCACAAGTAAGTTGAATTATCTAGCTTATGTCTTTTGGTATCAATTGCAAAAACAGGAGTTTTATCATCTAACACATAAATCCCATTTTGTGATATTCCTGAAAAATAAAAGATCGAATCTTTATAAAAATTGCAACTATTGTTCTTTATTGAAATATGAAAACCGTCGTCAACGAGACGGCTAATAGAAATAATGTTACGAGACATCTCAGGAACGTATAAACAATTCCTTAATTCTATTACAAGCCCAGAGGGAAAAAGTAAAACATAATCTCCAATTGCGAGGGCGGCAACTCTTGCTCCATTTCCCACTCGCAAGTTTATGCTTCCTTTCTTTAGTTCCTTAGTCTGTTTTAGCTCCTGCATATTTGTACAAATATGAGATCCACATCCGGTATCAAGTACCCAAGATTCAGACAATGAAACCGTATTTATTTCAATATAGAACATACCAGACGCTGAAGCACCATTATTTGCCTTCTTGTGGAAGGTTAGGTACTCCAGACAGTTCCTCCTCCAATGCCCGAAATCACCACAATAGTGACACTTTCCTTTGGGCTTCTTAGGTTCCTTTCCCTTCGTTTCGGTGAGCACAGCCCCCTTGCATTTATCAGGATGGTTTGGATCGGGAGCGACCCCTTTCCTTTTTCTCGATCCTTCAATAGCAAGGGCCAACATTTCCTCGTTTTCTTTTATAATGGGCTCGACTGAATCGAGCATATGTGCAAGCTCTACAAGAGAGGTTTGCAAGCCACTCATCTGATAGTTCATGACGAACTGTGAGTAGCTCTCAGGGAGGGACTGTAGAAGTAAGTTTTCACTTAGTTCATGGTCCATCGCATCTCCAATACTAGAAAACTTGGTTATGAGGCTGATCATCTTGGCACAATGTACCATCACAGATGTGCCCTCCTGCATCTTGCTTTTATATAACTCTTTGGTTATTTCGAAGCGCTCGCACCGAGTTTCTATCACAAATAGCTCTTTAAGGTGCTTGACCATGGAAGAGGCATCCATATCTGAATGCAGTTGCCTTTTAACTTCCGGTGTCAATGATGCAAGTATGATGTCCCCTACTTGATCATCATCAGCTTTATGCTTCAAGTAAGCATAAACCTCTTGGTAGGGAGCATCATCCATTGGGTAAGGGGGTATCGGTGTATCAAGTACATACCCTTTCCTTTCGAACTTCAAAACAATTTTGAGGTTACGAAACCAGTCGGTGAAGTTTGAACCATTCAATTTGTTATCGGTAAGGATGTAACGCAGATCAGTGTTAGTCATGATTTTAAGAGTGTGTGTTTAAACAAAACCTGAGAGTGAGAAAGAGTAAACGTATGTTATTCATTTGCTTTAAAGTATAAAAATCTAAAATTATAGGCCTTTTAATTTATTTCAGATTGCTCCCACTATTTTGCCAAATTAATAACCCTCCATATTAATTCGAAGAATTTCACAAATCCTTTAGTGAGCTAGGATCCTAACTCTTGAGATTTCGCCTTGAGTTTGCTCAACAAGCTAGTCCCATTTGTTAGGTAGATTCATGTAATCAATCACATCTTGAATGTGACTTCTAGGTTATTGGGTTACTAACCACATTAGTAACTAATATGTTACTCATATTAATCCCAACCATATTGCCCATTAGTTTATGACAACATGAGTTTGCTCATCCAATTATCATAATCTAATTTAAGTATTACCCCATATTCATGAAAGAATAACTTTCGACAATTCAGGTGTTACCATAAGACCCCGAGCTTGAGTTTGCTCAACAACCCAAAGGCCCCCAGTACTGCCGGCTGAATTATCACATTAGGGAGGGGCAACCGATTTTAATAACTTGCTTATTTACTTAACTTTTAAACGAGGGATTTTATTTAAGTCTCATAATCTAACTTAGTCTTGATTTGCTTTAGCATACATCAGACATACATACATTCACATACATTGGCGTTATGGACATATCATCTAAATTATTCCGTCGAGCCAGAGACGGAATAAAAGGCCAAATCTAAGGAAATACTAACTATTACATATTTCTCTTTAGGTCCTCCGTCTTCTCCATGGCGCCTTGAAATTACATATTAATTTCTATACTACTATAAGAAAACTTCAATTGAATTGAAGGGAATCAGATGAGAGGAGAAATTACAATAGATAGTAGAAAGGCAGGACGCACAGACCCTATTTCAAAAATACCAAAAGACTAAAAGAGGGTCCAAATATGTCCATAACTCCAAACATGCATAGACTCAATTAAATAAATTTAATTGGTTGATTACATAACCGGCTTATGTAATATTTAGGTTAATCACATTAACTCGTCAAATTAACTTTCATCCAATTTTACTTCTAATCGTTTTGTATCTTTGTATTAATCCTTAGATTAATATAACCATATAAAACGTTGATTATGCACGTCCCAATTATTTTGATTTCAATTCATTTAACACTTTGATTTACATATTGTAAAAACAAACATTTAAACGAATTTTTATTCGATAATCAAAACAGAAAACTATTAATTTCTGAAACATATATATACATTTAATACAAAACGATTTTAAACCATTTAAAATCAAGTGGGTATCGGGCCGGGCCCGAGAGCGGGCTGCTGCCGATTGGCAGCAGCCCTTAGGGCACGCGGGACGCCGCTGCCTTGCGGCAGCGGTGCCCCTGCGCCGCACGCGGCTGCTGCCGCGCGACAGCGGCCAGTCGCGCCGTGAGGCGCGACTCGGGCTGCTGTCGTTATATATATATTTTTTTTATTAAATATATATATATATATATGTATATATATCAGTTCTAAAACAATTTTAAAACGATTTTCAGAAATAGGAAAAACTACAATAGATTTCCGTTTTATCATTTAGAATTAATAAAACTAATTTTATCAACCTAACTATAAAACTAATAGATTTTGTTATAACGATTATCAACCGAAATAATTAGGAACATAAGAATAATCAGTTTTAATTAACAATTAATCAAAACTTTATTTATCTTTAGAATTAATTAATCAAAACTATTTGTCAATTAATCCTAACAATAAATATTTATTCAATCCTATTGAAAACTTCTATATTTTCATATATGAAATAACGGATTTAACGATGGCTCTGATACCACTGAAGGAAATTAGGGCTAAGGTATAGCAGCGGAAATATAAAATTTTTAGCCTATTTTCTTTTAACCATAGGATCCGTTAATCGTTATTTCATATCAAGAGGGATAAGAAGGAATACCTTTCGATGAACAATCTACCGTTGTTAAAGAAGCGCCCATAATTCTTCTCCGAGATTCCAACCACAAAGTTTAACACGGTGAGGTTAAGATGAAATCAACCCTTATGAGATGCAACCAAAATAGATTGCCTCTAATTAACCAACACAAGATCAAAGAGAAAGAGGGATGAATAAGATTAATCAATCGATGGGATGCCGTATGAATTCTTGTCCACGAACTAGGGGATGGGAATTCTTTTTCTCTCTCTAATTAGCAATTTCGAAAATCACTATAGGGGGAGGTATTAGGCTTGGTCGAAATTCACATGGGAGGGGGTATATATAGTTGCTTGAATCTAAACCCTAGTTAGATAGGAATAGGTTACTTAATAGGAATCCAATTCGGAAAAGGATTCCTAATTATTATCTCACTATATATCTAATATATTTAGGATAATAATAAATAACCTAATTGGATAATAATAGGAGTATATTAATCCAATTAAAACTCCTAATTTAATTATCTCTTAATTAATTTAATTCATAATCCTAATCAAATTAGGATTAATGGAATAAAATCAATTCCTTATCTCTATATACAAATTTCGCCCCCCTCCATATATTTGGGCCTTACTGGGCTCAATTGGGCTTCCATCTATTAATCATATCCATCTCTCTTTTGGTTCCAAGTCTTATGTGTGATCCATTAGGTTCTTACTACTTCTGGCCGTATGCAACTATTAAATTAATTTCTTCAAGAATTATATTTAATCCTTGCATAACGGAATGATGTACTGAGTATGTTATTGGCAAGTCTGTAATCATTCCCCCAGAGTCCGTTAAGAAGACATGTTGATTCTGTCGTTAACCCTTCCATATTAGTTACGGTATAATACGATCCTTTATCAACTACATCCTTGAACTGAATCTTATGACTATGGGTAATGTCAAGTCACATATAGCGAGACGTTCGTTTTACTTGTTCTTGGCCGAGTCAACTAAAAAAGATAGGTTAAGTGAAATCTGTATTTCTACTCTTAAGCTATCACCTTGCAAGGATTTAGAGTCGAGTCTTCCACAAGCGATCCTTGGATGTATCTCCCATTGATCGGGAGTGATAAATGCTCAATCCAATGTATAACTACCCTGACATTACTTCTTGTGACACCCAACCTTTGCAGTTCACACCCCAGAGTCATCTCTGTTAAGGATCGTGGGACCGCAGGATCAAAGTCTCACATTCAGTAATTCAGGATGACCAATTAACATTCTTTTGAGTCTGAGGATTAGTTATACCTAGTAATACCAATGAGATGAACAGTTGACAAGGATGAATCTACCCATCCTGTTATCTCAAGTCGGATCCCCAATCCCAATGAACAACGTTTCACCGGATCTATGTAACTGTCCAGATATCTATATATATGAAGCTTGTGAGATCAGCTTTTTGTCGGACAGAAGACATTGTTACATACAAGTCTCAACCGTGATATATCAATCCTAAACATATCACTTGACTTGGGGTGGTTTTAAGTTTATTAGTTTATTATAAAGTTTTGTCTCACTTCATGCTTATATGAACACTTTATAATCACTTTAAACAAACTTACGGATTTCCTTTTATTATACTTTATTTAGTGCTTAAAAGGGATTGCCTTTATATAGTTATAAAACATATATCTCATTAAAACAAATGATATAAAGAACAATTCATTTACAATAAGTTTGTATCCCGCAACAATTGACTATAGGACACTAAACCCCAACATACTCCCACTTGGACTAAAGCCAATTGTTTCTAAAACTTATCCCAGTAGAAGTTAAATGACGATCATGTACTTTCTGGGTAAAGGCTTTGTCAACGGATCTGCAACGTTGTCCTCTGTAGGTACTCTTTCTATTCTTACATCTCCTCTAGCCACAATCTCTCTAATGATGCGGTATCGCTTTAGGTAGTGCTTGGATGCATTATGAGACCGTGGTTCCTTTGCTTGCGCAATGGCTCCATTGTTATCACAGTATAGAGTAATGGGATTGACAATGTCAGGCACCACACCTAGTTCTGTAATGAACTTTCTAATCCAAACTGCTTCCTTTGCCGCTTCCGCAGCAGCGATGTACTCTGACTCGGTCGTAGAGAAAGCTACGCTTCCCTGCTTGGAACTTTTCCAACTGACCGCGCCCCCATTTAGGATAAACAGGTATCCTGATTGGGATTTAAAATCATTCTCATCTGTGAGATGACTAGCGTCTGAAAATCCTTGTATTTTCAGATCTCCTTCTCCGTACACTAGGAACATATCTTTAGTCCTTCTCAAGTACTTAAGAATGTTCTTGACGGCAATCCAATGCTCGTCTCCCGGATTCCCTTAGTAACGACTCGTTACAGATAACGCGAACGCTACGTCAGGTCTAGTGCATAGCATAGCATACATAATCGAACCGATCGCGCTGGCGTACGGGACTACAACCATGTGTCGTTTGTCATCATCAGTTTTAGGACATTGATGATTGTTTAACTTTACTCCATGTACCATGGGTAAGTTACCTCGTTTTGATTCAAGCATGCTAAACCGATTTAGCACCCTTTCAATGTATGTAGCCTGTGAAAGACCAAGCAGTCTACGTGATCTATCCTTGTAGATCTTTATACCAAGTATATAGGCTGCTTCACCAAGGTCTTTCATTGAGAAGTTACCGGATAACCATACTTTCACCGATTGTAATAGAGCAATGTCATTTCCCATTAACAGTATATCGTCCACATATAGTATGAGAAATGCTATAGAGCTCCCACTTGCTTTCTTGTAAATGCAAGCTTCTTCGCAATTTTGTTCGAAACCAAATTGTTTTATGGTTTCGCCAAAACGCTTGTTCCAGCTTCTAGATGCTTGCTTGAGTCCATAAATGGATCTCTGAAGTTTGCCAACTTTATTTGCATCCTTTGATATGAAACCTTCAGGCTGCATCATGTATACATCCTCAAGCAGATTTCCATTTAGGAAAGCTGTTTTCACATCCATTTGCCAAATCTCATAATCAAAATGAGCGGCAATTGCAAGCATGATTCTGATTGATTTGGACATAGCAACAGGAGAGAAGGTTTCGTCATAATCAACACCTTGTTTCTGACGATATCCCTTCGCTACCAACCTAGCCTTGTAGGTGCTAACCTTTCCATCCATGTCAGTCTTCTTTTTGAAGATCCACCTGCACCCAATGGGTTTTATCCCTTCGGATGGATCAACCAAAGTCCAAACTTGGTTAGTATACATGGAATCCATTTCAGAATCCATGGCCTCAAGCCATGCTTTAGAATCTGGACTAGTAAGAGCCTCTTCGTAGTTTTCGGGTTCGTCGTCTAACACGGGAACCTCGTCATCATCTCCCACTAGAAAACCATATCTAACTGGTAGTTCACGAACTCTTCGTGATCTACGAATAGGTGCCACTGAAGTCTCATCTAATGGGACTTCTTCGGGTACCTCAACCGCTTCTGTTGTTTCAGTCGTTGTTTCTTCCTCTTGAACTTCGTCGAGTTCAATCACGCTTCCCTTTTGTGTTTCTTCGAGAAACTCTTTCTCTAAGAAGGTTGCGTGTTTGGATACTATTACTTTCTGATCATCTGGATGATAGAAGTAATACCCTATGGTTTCCCTGGGATATCCAATGAAGAAACATTTATCAGATTTAGAATCTAATTTGTCGGACGCAATGCGTTTGACATATGCTGAACAACCCCATACTCTTATGAACGAGAACACGAGTTTCTTACCAACAAAAAATTCATATGGTGTGGAAACAGCGGATTTAGTTGGTACTCGGTTCAGGGTGAAGAGGGCAGTTTCTAAGGCATAGCCCCAAAACGTCTTTGGAAGTAAGGCCATGCTCATCATAGATCGTACCATATCTAATAGGGTACGGTTTCTCCTCTCGGATACACCATTGTGTTGTGGTGTATAGGGAGGTGTCCATTGTGAGCATATCCCACATTCAGTTAGATAATACAGAAAATCATCAGAAAGATATTTGCCACCTCGATCAGATCGAAGTGTTTTTATTTTCTTTCCTAATTGATTTTCCACTTCATTCTTGAAGCATTTGAACTTGTCAAAGGCTTCTGATTTGTGCCTCATCAAGTAGATATAACCATAGCGAGTATGGTCATCTATGAAGCTAATGAAGTATCTGAATCCTCCTCTTGCTTGGACTGACATAGGATCACATACATCTGAATGAATGAGTCCTAGAGTGTCTGATACACGCTCACCTTTATTGCTAAAGGGTGTCTTTGTCATTTTACCTTTTAAACATGATTCACATGTTTCCAATGATTCAGAATCGATTGGATCTATAAGCCCATCTGAATGTAGCTTTAGCATGCGTCTCTTGTTTATATGGCCTAAACGACAATGCCACAAGTAAGTTGAATTATCTAGCTTATGTCTTTTGGTATCAATTGCAAAAACAGGAGTTTTATCATCTAACACATAAATCCCATTTTGTGATATTCCTGAAAAATAAAAGATCGAATCTTTATAAAAATTGCAACTATTGTTCTTTATTGAAATATGAAAACCGTCGTCAACGAGACGGCTAATAGAAATAATGTTACGAGACATCTCAGGAACGTATAAACAATTCCTTAATTCTATTACAAGCCCAGAGGGAAAAAGTAAAACATAATCTCCAATTGCGAGGGCGGCAACTCTTGCTCCATTTCCCACTCGCAAGTTTATGCTTCCTTTCTTTAGTTCCTTAGTCTGTTTTAGCTCCTGCATATTTGTACAAATATGAGATCCACATCCGGTATCAAGTACCCAAGATTCAGACAATGAAACCGTATTTATTTCAATATAGAACATACCAGACGCTGAAGCACCATTATTTGCCTTCTTGTGGAAGGTTAGGTACTCCAGACAGTTCCTCCTCCAATGCCCGAAATCACCACAATAGTGACACTTTCCTTTGGGCTTCTTAGGTTCCTTTCCCTTCGTTTCGGTGAGCACAGCCCCCTTGCATTTATCAGGATGGTTTGGATCGGGAGCGACCCCTTTCCTTTTTCTCGATCCTTCAATAGCAAGGGCCAACATTTCCTCGTTTTCTTTTATAATGGGCTCGACTGAATCGAGCATATGTGCAAGCTCTACAAGAGAGGTTTGCAAGCCACTCATCTGATAGTTCATGACGAACTGTGAGTAGCTCTCAGGGAGGGACTGTAGAAGTAAGTTTTCACTTAGTTCATGGTCCATCGCATCTCCAATACTAGAAAACTTGGTTATGAGGCTGATCATCTTGGCACAATGTACCATCACAGATGTGCCCTCCTGCATCTTGCTTTTATATAACTCTTTGGTTATTTCGAAGCGCTCGCACCGAGTTTCTATCACAAATAGCTCTTTAAGGTGCTTGACCATGGAAGAGGCATCCATATCTGAATGCAGTTGCCTTTTAACTTCCGGTGTCAATGATGCAAGTATGATGTCCCCTACTTGATCATCATCAGCTTTATGCTTCAAGTAAGCATAAACCTCTTGGTAGGGAGCATCATCCATTGGGTAAGGGGGTATCGGTGTATCAAGTACATACCCTTTCCTTTCGAACTTCAAAACAATTTTGAGGTTACGAAACCAGTCGGTGAAGTTTGAACCATTCAATTTGTTATCGGTAAGGATGTAACGCAGATCAGTGTTAGTCATGATTTTAAGAGTGTGTGTTTAAACAAAACCTGAGAGTGAGAAAGAGTAAACGTATGTTATTCATTTGCTTTAAAGTATAAAAATCTAAAATTATAGGCCTTTTAATTTATTTCAGATTGCTCCCACTATTTTGCCAAATTAATAACCCTCCATATTAATTCGAAGAATTTCACAAATCCTTTAGTGAGCTAGGATCCTAACTCTTGAGATTTCGCCTTGAGTTTGCTCAACAAGCTAGTCCCATTTGTTAGGTAGATTCATGTAATCAATCACATCTTGAATGTGACTTCTAGGTTATTGGGTTACTAACCACATTAGTAACTAATATGTTACTCATATTAATCCCAACCATATTGCCCATTAGTTTATGACAACATGAGTTTGCTCATCCAATTATCATAATCTAATTTAAGTATTACCCCATATTCATGAAAGAATAACTTTCGACAATTCAGGTGTTACCATAAGACCCCGAGCTTGAGTTTGCTCAACAACCCAAAGGCCCCCAGTACTGCCGGCTGAATTATCACATTAGGGAGGGGCAACCGATTTTAATAACTTGCTTATTTACTTAACTTTTAAACGAGGGATTTTATTTAAGTCTCATAATCTAACTTAGTCTTGATTTGCTTTAGCATACATCAGACATACATACATTCACATACATTGGCGTTATGGACATATCATCTAAATTATTCCGTCGAGCCAGAGACGGAATAAAAGGCCAAATCTAAGGAAATACTAACTATTACATATTTCTCTTTAGGTCCTCCGTCTTCTCCATGGCGCCTTGAAATTACATATTAATTTCTATACTACTATAAGAAAACTTCAATTGAATTGAAGGGAATCAGATGAGAGGAGAAATTACAATAGATAGTAGAAAGGCAGGACGCACAGGCCCTATTTCAAAAATACCAAAAGACTAAAAGAGGGTCCAAATATGTCCATAACTCCAAACATGCATAGACTCAATTAAATAAATTTAATTGGTTGATTACATAACCGGCTTATGTAATATTTAGGTTAATCACATTAACTCGTCAAATTAACTTTCATCCAATTTTACTTCTAATCGTTTTGTATCTTTGTATTAATCCTTAGATTAATATAACCATATAAAACGTTGATTATGCACGTCCCAATTATTTTGATTTCAATTCATTTAACACTTTGATTTACATATTGTAAAAACAAACATTTAAACGAATTTTTATTCGATAATCAAAACAGAAAACTATTAATTTCTGAAACATATATATACATTTAATACAAAACGATTTTAAACCATTTAAAATCAAGTGGGTATCGGGCCGGGCCCGAGAGCGGGCTGCTGCCGATTGGCAGCAGCCCTTAGGGCACGCGGGACACCGCTGCCTTGCGGCAGCGGTGCCCCTGCGCCGCACGCGGCTGCTGCCGCGCGACAGCGGCCAGTCGCGCCGTGAGGCGCGACTCGGGCTGCTGTCGTTATATATATATTTTTTTTATTAAATATATATATATATATATGTATATATATCAGTTCTAAAACAATTTTAAAACGATTTTCAGAAATAGGAAAAACTACAATAGATTTCCGTTTTATCATTTAGAATTAATAAAACTAATTTTATCAACCTAACTATAAAACTAATAGATTTTGTTATAACGATTATCAACCGAAATAATTAGGAACATAAGAATAATCAGTTTTAATTAACAATTAATCAAAACTTTATTTATCTTTAGAATTAATTAATCAAAACTATTTGTCAATTAATCCTAACAATAAATATTTATTCAATCCTATTGAAAACTTCTATATTTTCATATATGAAATAACGGATTTAACGATGGCTCTGATACCACTGAAGGAAATTAGGGCTAAGGTATAGCAGCGGAAATATAAAATTTTTAGCCTATTTTCTTTTAACCATAGGATCCGTTAATCGTTATTTCATATCAAGAGGGATAAGAAGGAATACCTTTCGATGAACAATCTACCGTTGTTAAAGAAGCGCCCACAATTCTTCTCCGAGATTCCAACCACAAAGTTTAACACGGTGAGGTTAAGATGAAATCAACCCTTATGAGATGCAACCAAAATAGATTGCCTCTAATTAACCAACACAAGATCAAAGAGAAAGAGGGATGAATAAGATTAATCAATCGATGGGATGCCGTATGAATTCTTGTCCACGAACTAGGGGATGGGAATTCTTTTTCTCTCTCTAATTAGCAATTTCGAAAATCACTATAGGGGGAGGTATTAGGCTTGGTCGAAATTCACATGGGAGGGGGTATATATAGTTGCTTGAATCTAAACCCTAGTTAGATAGGAATAGGTTACTTAATAGGAATCCAATTCGGAAAAGGATTCCTAATTATTATCTCACTATATATCTAATATATTTAGGATAATAATAAATAACCTAATTGGATAATAATAGGAGTATATTAATCCAATTAAAACTCCTAATTTAATTATCTCTTAATTAATTTAATTCATAATCCTAATCAAATTAGGATTAATGGAATAAAATCAATTCCTTATCTCTATATACAAATTTCGCCCCCCTCCATATATTTGGGCCTTACTGGGCTCAATTGGGCTTCCATCTATTAATCATATCCATCTCTCTTTTGGTTCCAAGTCTTATGTGTGATCCATTAGGTTCTTACTACTTCTGGCCGTATGCAACTATTAAATTAATTTCTTCAAGAATTATATTTAATCCTTGCATAACGGAATGATGTACTGAGTATGTTATTGGCAAGTCTGTAATCATTCCCCCAGAGTCCGTTAAGAAGACAGGTTGATTCTGTCGTTAACCCTTCCGTATTAGTTACGGTATAATACGATCCTTTATCAACTACATCCTTGAACTGAATCTTATGACTATGGGTAATGTCAAGTCACATATAGCGAGACGTTCGTTTTACTTGTTCTTGGCCGAGTCAACTCAAAAAGATAGGTTAAGTGAAATCTGTATTTCTACTCTTAAGCTATCACCTTGCAAGGGTTTAGAGTCGAGTCTTCCACAAGCGATCCTTGTATGTATCTCCCATTGATCGGGAGTGATAAATGCTCAATCTAATGTATAACTACCCTGACATTACTTCTTGTGACACCCAACCTTTGCAGTTCACACCCCAGAGTCATCTCTGTTAAGGATCGTGGGACCGCAGGATCAAAGTCTCACATTCAGTAATTCAGGATGACCAATTAACATTCTTTTGAGTCTGAGGATTAGTTATACCTAGTAATACCAATGAGATGAACAGTTGACAAGGATGAATCTACCCATCCTGTTATCTCAAGTCGGATCCCCAATCCCAATGAACAACGTTTCACCGGATCTATGTAACTGTCCAGATATCTATATATATGAAGCTTGTGAGATCAGCTTTCTGTCGGACAGAAGACATTGTTACATACAAGTCTCAACCGTGATATATCAATCCTAAACATATCACTTGACTTGGGGTGGTTTTAAGTTTATTAGTTTATTATAAAGTTTTGTCTCACTTCATGCTTGTATAAACACTTTATAATCACTTTAAACAAACTTACGGATTTCCTTTTATTAGACTTTATTTAGTGCTTAAAAGGGATTGCCTTTATATAGTTATAAAACATATATCTCATTAAAACAAATGATATAAAGAACAATTCATTTACAATAAGTTTGTATCCCGCAACAATTGACTATAGGACACTAAACCCCAACAGACAGAATATAAAAGAAGAAAAATCTCTTTCAGGGAACCTGTCTACCAATGCAGGCGTCTTCCTAGGACTTAAGGATGGAGCTTGAGCAATCCTCGGTGAACGGAGCTTCGGAGGTGTCTTCAATGGAGGTTTGAAGGATATGGAGGAGGTGGAGAGGATTTCTCAAGATGAAAAGCTAAGAAAATTACAAAGATAAAAGATACTAATTTACATTGGAAAAACTCTATTTATAGGCGTGGCTCGGCCCTCTTTTTGACCTATTTTCGTGTCCTTATGCAGGTAGGAAGTCGTGGGGTCCGTCGTGGCATCGTGGGGGCGGAATTGGTCTTTTTGACCAATTCCCGTAGGTCTGCTCGCCGAGCAGGGCGAGCTGCTCGGCGAGCAGCGCCCTGCTCGGCGAGCAGGCATCCTGCTCGCCCGAGCAGGCATGGCCTACGGAGGCCCGCTCGTCGAGCATTCTTGCCCGGTATGCCCCCGCGTGCTTGCCGACTGCCGTCGATGCCTTTTTCGTCCGAACTTATACCTGCGCATGTACAGAAACTCCAGATAACATTAGTCCAAAGGCTAAATTGACCCGCCAATTGCTTATTTTGAGCAAACGCTTCGTTTGGTGCGACTTTTGGCGACCAATTAGCTTCAAAAGATAACGGAATTATACTATGCATGCTATTTTGGCCGTAATTGCCTAAATTGGTCATAAAACGAGCCTAAACAACGAAAAATAAATAAAACGTTTCCAATTCCTAACTAACTCACACAAAAGCATTTAAATGCGAGAAATGCTCGCTTATTAACTAAATAATGCTAAAACCCGTCCTAAAACCGTACCCAAAGATAGGGGTTTTTGACCCCTATCAGTCCTCACTCTGAAGTTTGGAAAATCATTTGGGCTTTAAAAATTCCTTACCGCATTAGGAGCTTTCTGTGGCTTGGTGTTAAGGACATGCTTCTCACTAACTCGGATAGAAATAGACGGCATCTGGAAGCTGATGGACTTACCATTTCCCACCTCCCAACCTATCCCAGAGCAAAACTCTGAAAACATAGTACTGAGGCCTTTCCAAAGAAAAGAACAATTGACAACTCTCTCCTTGGGGCCCCCAAAAATCTTATCTTTTCTATATTTCCCACAAAGAAAACGAACCCAAAGAGAAGAGGAGAGTTGCCACATATCTCCACAGAAGCTTCATTAATAAAACTTTGTTATTGTCCTTGGCTTGTCTTATCCCCAGGCCTCCAATATTTTTAGGTTGACAAACCTCCTTCCAAGGAACAAGGTGGATCTCCCCCCCCGCAGAGTGCCCCCAAAGGAAACACCGATTGATTTTATCAAGATCATTAAGAATAGGCTCAGGCAATCTACAAGCTTGCATAATATGATTAGGAGCCGCACAATTTACAGACTGAATCAAAGTAAGACGGCCCGCAAGAGAAAGAGTTTTAGCTTTCCAACTGGCACACTTACCATTAGTTTTGTCCAGAGTCTCTTTAAATGAGGCTTTGGAGACTCTGTCATTATGGAGGGGAACCCCCAGATACTTACCCAAAGAGTTAGTCAGAGGAATACCAGATATTTCACTTAGCCTTTTGCAGACACCCTTACTCATGTTTTTAGAACACAACATCCGAGATTTTTGGATATTGATCTTCTGGCCAGAAGCGGTGCAGAAACAGTTAAGGATATCCATAACCACACCAATTTGCTCCTCATTCCCTTCCACAAAGATCATAACATCATCTGCGAAGAACAAATGAGTAATCGAAGGACATAATTTGTTGATGGAAACTGGATGGAATTTCCCATTGCCCACAGCCTCTTGGATAAGGTGAGACAATCTTTCCATAGCAATAACAAATAAGAAAGGGCTCATAGGGTCCCCTTGACGGATCTCCCTGGAAGGAGTAAACTCCTCCGACATATCTCCATTGATCAAAACCTGAAAAACAGGAGAAGAAATGCAGACCTTGATCAATCTCCTCCAACTATCCGGGATACCAGCTCTCTTTAGACTATCCAGAAGAAAACTCCAGTTTAAGCGGTCATAAGCTTTCTCCAGGTCCAGCTTCAGAGCCACAATACCTCTCCTACCCTTTTTAATTTTCATGGAGTGAACCATCTCCTGGGCAATAACAACATTATCCATCATCTGTCTGCTAGGAACAAAATTGCCTTGATTCTGGCTAATAATCTCAGGAAGAATACACCGAAGTCTATTACCCATAATTTTTGTAATAGCTTTGTACAACACATTACAAAGACTAATATGCCTCATTTGTAAAAAGGAGGACGGTTTCTCAACTTTTGGAATCAAGACCAGAAGAGTTTTATTCACAAGCCTAATATCGTTGGAACCACTGAAAACTCCTTTAACAAAACTGTAAATGCCTTCCTTCACAGTATCCCAATGTTTGTGATAAAAACTGGCAGGAATACCATCAATCCCAGGAGCTTTGGTAGCTCCAATACTCGAGAAGGGAAGATCAATCTCTTTCTGGTCAATAGGATGGAAAGCTTCCCGAATCGTTTCCTCTTCCAACCTAGGAAACAAAGTCCTAGAAAGGGCTTTATCCAGATCCACACTCTCCTCTTTAAATAAGTCTTTATAAAAATTAAGGGCCAAGCGACGAATGTCCTCATCCTCATAGACCCAATCTCCATTTGAATCTTTGATAGCATCGATCCGATTCCTCTGCCTTCTAATAATAGTAGAAAGGTGGAAAAACCTGGTATTGCGATCTCCATCTTTGATCCAAGCCTTTCTAGATTTCTGAAACCAAAGTAGCTCTTCCTGCCTCAGCACAGCTTCCAATTCGTTCTGGAGAGATCTAAGAAGACCATTCAGACTATGATCAAATCTAATCTCCAAATTGCGATGAATGCCTTCGATTCTGCTTAAAAGCTTATTCTTTCTTCTGATAATGTGGCCAAAGATGTTTTTATTCCATCCCACCACATTCCTTCTAAACCCCTCAGTAGTAAGGAGAACATTGGAGTGGGGCTGCCAATTGTCCTGAACAAAGTTTTTAAACTCAGGGTGAGATTCCCAGGCCACCTGGTACCTAAAAGGTCTGTCCCCTTTAGGCCGATGACTTTTAACCAACTTAACTAAAATAGCACAGCGATCAGAGTGACGGAAAGGGAGATTCAACACATTCACTTCAGGAAATCTATAGATGGCCACAATATTCGCATAAACTTTGTCCAAACGAACAAAAACACTATTACGTTTCCAAGTAAATCTATGACCAGCAGCTCCCAGATCGGAAAGCCCACACAAATCCATATTCTGCTTATGGTTGAGACACCGGTTCACATAGTGGTTCCCACCCCCTTTTTGATCACTCATAAGGCCAATATCATTAAAATCCCCAGCCACAAACCAAGCATCCAAAATGCTCGTACTCGTAGTATACAGAACCTCCCACAACCTTTTACGATTGGCCATGATAGGATCAGCATAAACAAAGGTGATAAAGAAGGCTTTATTACTAGGATAAATAACCTTACTGTGAATAAATTGTTTATCCATACTGACAATGTCAATCTGAACACAATCTGGCTTCCAGAAGAGCCAAATCCCCCCAGCCCGGCCAGTAGCCTCCGATCTGACATAATTCCAATTTCTAAACTTTCTAACCACCTCATCTGCTTTACTACCACTGATCTTGGTTTCCAGCAAAGCAAAACAAGAAGGGTTAAATTGTTTAATTAAATCTTTAACATGGATACGGGTAGCCTTACTAGCCACACCTCTAACATTCCATACAAAAAAGTCCATCAAAAAGGCAGACTACTGACCATAGGCCCAACACCCTAAACCAGGTACTTATTCGGGGCTCCTGAGAGCCTTGAAGAGGTACCAGCAGGCTCCCTTTTATCCCAAACATCCAAAGAGCTATGGTTATTTTTCTGATTACCCTTAGGTTTTTTCATATTCATTTTATTGACCCCCATAGCCTTTCCATTTGAATTATCAACATAGGTTTTCGGGATACTAACCTCATTGTGCTTCTTTTTCCCAAATGGGGCATGATTCTGGGAGCTCCCCAAGGCAACAACTTTAGACTCAAACAGAGGGTTAACAGTCTCTACTTTATTGGCCTCCGGCTCAGCAAATTCTAACCCTGGCATGCTTAGCTCCATATGCTCGTTTGAGTGGTCAGATTCATAGCATCCTCAATAGACAGGACCCCAAATCTAGATCCTGAACCGAGGACCGTTTCATCACCAGAACCAACTTTCTTATTGGGGGGCCTTTCCTTGATCTCAGGGGCAATCTGGAGAGAATTCATCTCCTTACTAATGTCAGGAGGACGATTATGAACAACAGTTGCCCGAGTCCTTCTTCTAACCGACCTCTTAGCCAGCATCCAGGGGCCAAAGTTCCTCCCTTCACCTTGAATCTCCTCTTCTCTTTCTTTATCAGCCACCATAACCTCTACGACCAGCTTCTCTTTCTTTGGACACCCTTCATAAGTATGGCCAAACATACCACACTCATAGCAAATATTATGAATGCCTTCATATTCAATATAGTAAACCATATTCTGAACATAGAATTTAGACAAAAGAGGCTTAGCTAGATCGATATCAATACAAACCCTGGCAAACTTACCTCTCACTGCCCCAATGGTGGTTTTATCCACATGGTGAACTTTCCCAACAAGACCACCAACTTTATTAAGAAAGCTTTCATTATAGTATTCAATAGGTAAACTCGGGAATCTTACCCAAGTTAGAATCCTATTAACTGAACAGTCATGAGGATTAAAATTAGGGACCCATGGCCTTAATGCTAGAACATGATTAGAGATAATATAAGGGCCACCATTAATAACAGCATTAAAGTCCTCCGCCCTAGTAAATTTGATAACATAATAGTCATTCTCTAAGTCAGTAATGGTGACTTTCCCTTTGTTAGCCACTGCGCCTGGATTCTCTGAGCGAAATAATTAAAACTAATCCTTTTACCAAGCACAGTAACTATTAAAGCTAACTTCCATTTAGATCTGAGGGCGCGTTTATCCGTCGAGGATAGCCGAATCACAGGACATAACGTGTCATCTTGTTCTCCATCCTCAACATCAGAGTCAGAATAGACCTCCTCAGACTCATCCTCTACAATTTCTTCATCTAACACGGGTTCTTCCTCGACCACCCCCATCACTGTATCTCTCCATGAGTTTTTTCCCAACTCCTTGCTCGTTAGATTTTTTATTTAAAGCATCAACAAATGTCCTAGAACCCAAATTCAAATTGGACATGGACTCGACGTGAACCGTAGCCCCCTAGACTGCCGGCCCGCCCTCTTGGACTGCCAGCCCGCCTTCCTGGACTGCCGGCTTGCCTTTCTGGACTGCCGATCCCCTACCTCCCGCCTCTCTCTCCCCTTCCGCCCTAGATCCGAAGATCTCACCCCTCCCGCCTTCCTGGACCGTCGGCTCGCCCTCCTGAACTACCGGCCCGCCCTCATTGACTGCCGATCCCCTACCTCCCGCTTCTCTCCCCCCTTCCGCCCCAGATCCGAAGATCTCGCCCCTCCCATTCCCTGCCGCATCCCTGTCGCCCATCTCCCTCTCCCCTTTCGCCCCCAAATCCACCCCACAGCCCAAACCCCCAGCCAGATCCGGCCACTCGCCCACCTTCCGCGCCTGCCCACCGCCTAACGCCGCCCGATCTCTCTCCCTTGACTACTCCCTCACCCGCATGCTCTCCCTTGCTCTTTCTCTCATCGCGGCTTAATGAGAGAGAGAAGACAGATCTGAGAGAGAGAAGACAGATCTGAGAGAGAGAGAAGATAGATATGAGAAAGAGAAAATAGATCCGAGATCGAATGAAGACAGATCTGAGAGAGAGAAGACAGATCTGAGAGAGAGAATAGATCCGAGATAGAATGAAGACAAATCTGAGAGAGAGAAGACAAATCCGAGAGAGAAAAAGCAAACCTCAAAATAACCAAACCACAAGCCATAGCTCCCACGAGAAGGAGAAAACCATAGCTTCCACGAGAAGGAGAAAACTTCTCTAATGAAAGAAGGAGAAAACTTCTCTCAAGGAGAAAACTTCTCTAATGGAGAAGGAGAAAACTTAAATTTAAGTTAATTGATTCCCAGGCTAGGTTTTCTGGTTCTTTGTTTTCTTTTCCTTTCTTGTTCCTACAAAAAAAAAGAAAAAAAGAAAATTATATTTCCTATTCTCTTAAAAATTCACTTTTATAATTTTATATTGTTCTACTATAATTTTAATAATTTTTACAACATTTATCATTGATTTTTTAATGAATAAGCTCTATATTACTAAAATTATATAAAAATCAATAAAATAATTAACTAATATTGGAGAGATTATTATTATGAAGGAAAAAACTTAAAATAGGAAAATAGATATTTTATTATTAAAACATATAGTAAAGGGTAATTTTGGTATTTGAAATTTTATTTAGTCTAATTTGATCATTCACTCAAATATAAGGATTAAAGAGTTGAAGAAAATAAAAACTGAGGGACTATATAATCATTTCTAAAAACATAAGGATTAACTAGTGTATTACGTAAAACACAGGTACTTTATAATTATTTACCCATATAAAAACAAGAGCTTTTTACATAAACAGATATAGTCAAAATTAATTCTAAATTTTTTCAAAAAACAAAAATTAATTCTAAATATCCTTTTTTTTTGTCTATGTATCATAAATAATGTATTGTATTATCCATTAATTAAAAATAGGAAAAAACATCATTAGATCCCTGATTTTTCATTTTTTGATTCATTAAACTCTTGATCTTTTATTTTTGGTAACATTAAGCCATTGATGAACAACAAAATCAATTTTCGGTTAACAGAGTGTTACTCATTGCACATACATTCGAAATTTGTATATTTTTCATTGTTTGAAAGCAATTTTGAATGTGTAATGTGGTTATAGAAAAACTGTAAAAACTTTAATTAAAATTGTATTTTTTTTAATAATTTCATATACAGATGAAATTATAAAACGTCTTTTTAACAGAATTAGATGTTCACAACTTACTAATTTCGTAAACAATGGCTTAATGAGATAAAAAATAAATGATCAAAGGTTTAATATATCCAAATAAAAGATCAAGGACTTAATGAACCAAAAAATGAAAGATCAGGAGCCCAATGATAGTTACTCTAGACTCATAAATTATAAAATTTAGTCCTTAAAATATATTAAAAATAATAATTTATTTAGTTTGACATAATTCAAATCATTACTTGATATATAGTTGTAGATAATTTTAAAAAAAATAAATTTATGTATAATTTTTTTAAGTCTTAATTGTAGTAAATATATACATAATAGTTATATATACATAATAGTTTGGCTTTTTACATGAAAATCATAATTAGGTATAAAATTACAACTAAATCATAATGTCAAAACTAATTCTAAATATGTCATTTTTTTTATATATATTACAAATAAAGTATGAATTTATACCCTAATTTTAAAAAATTTAGACTCCGATTCATAAATCTTAAACCTTAAAAATATATATTACAACCGCATCATTTCTAAAATTTAGTCCTTAGAATATATTAAAAATAATGATTTACATTGTTTACCATAATCTAAATTATGTTCACATGGACCTGAATGATCAAATGACTTTGGTCCTACTCTTCTAGTGCTTTGAATCTTCATCATAGGATTCTAATAAGCCTAGATCTAACGGTGAATAACCAAATACTATATGACCATTAAGGTTCATGTGATCAAAACTGAATCTAAATTATTATGTGACATAGTTATAAGTATTTCTATCGAAATTTCCCTAATAGGTTTTTCTTAGTTATATATAGGATTAAAGCTCTATTTGGCCCGTTTGGTAACATTTGCCCTTGAGGTATTCTCATAGGTGACGTTGAACAATTTTGAATGAAAAATTATTTGATTTGTTAATTTTTCCACATGTCAATTTATAACGACTTAGACAATATATATATATATATATATATATATATATATATATATATATAGAGGAGGGCTCTTGTGAGAACCCTTTCTTAGGTGAGGACACTTGCTTAGGTGAGAACCACCTAAAACTACGTAGTTTTGAGTCTAAAAATTAAAAAAAAATTCTGTTGCCATGGGGTTTTTTTACCTTGGACCCTTTGTTTACACTCCTTATTACTTACCACTGAGCTAATTACTTCTCTTGTATATTATGTCGCGCGCTGATTAATATACCACTACACTTCTAGCTTCTATTGTTTAATATTTGACGCATGCACTTATTAATATCGATTAAATGTGCATTATAATGAATTATTAATAGAAAAAAAGAAACGTGCATAATAATTAATTATTAATAGAAAAAAAATCCAAGAACATGCTCTAATTTCTTATTTATTTAATTCCTCCATATTTTTGTAATTTATGTTTTAAAATGTTAAGGACGATGTTCTAAATATTGTTTAATATTTGACGCATGCACTTATTAATATCGATTAAATATGCATAATAATGAATTATTAATAGAAAAAAAAGAAATATGCATAATAATGAATTATTAATAGAAAAAAATACAAGAACATGCTCTAATTTTTTTATTTAATTCCTCTATATTTTTTGTAATTTATGTTATATAAGAAAATATACGTTATGTTTTTTCGAACATGAGTTATAAATTATATTATAGAACAAACACGAACTATAAAGTTTAGAACGTACGATATATTTTTTAGAACATACGTCATGTTTTTTTAGAACATGTGTTATGTTTTTTCGAACATGAGTTATAAATTATATTATAGAACAAATGAAAAAACGATCCAGATATCTACTGATTTTTTTAAAACATTATACTTAATTTTTGGAACATAAACTATAAACTTTAGAACATGTGTTATGTTTTTTAGAACATGCGTTACGTTTTTTCGAACATGAGTTATAAATTATATTATAGAACAAATGCAAAAATGATCGAGATATTTACTGATTTTTGTAAACATTATACTTAATTTGGAGAACATAAATTATAAAGTTTAGAATTATGTAACATTATTTAGAATTCCGTCCTTAACATTTAAAAACATAAATTACAAAAAATATAGAGGAATTAAATAAATAAAAAATTGGAGCATGTTTTTTGATTTTTTTGTTCTATTAATAATTCGTTATTATGCACATTTCTTTTTTTTTTCTATTAATAATTTATTATTATGCACATTTAATCGATATTTAATAAATGCATATGTCTAATATTAAACAATAGAAGTTACATGGATAATGGTATATTAATCAGCGCGCTCCATAATGGATAAGGAAAACAATTGTTGTTTAAAAAAATAGTAAATATATGGACCATTTTTGCATTTGTTCTATAATATAATTTGTAACTCATATTCTAAATAACATAACGTATGTTCTAAAGTTTATAGTTTGTGCTCTAAAAATTAAGTATAATGTTCTAAAAAAATCAGTAGATATCTAGATTGTTTTTTCATTTGTTCCAAAAATATAATTTATAACTCATGTTCGAAAAAACATAACACATGTTCTAAAAAACATAACGTATGTTCTAAAGTTTGTAGTTTGTGTTCCAAAAATTAAGTATAATGTTCTAAAAAAATCAGTAGATATTTGGATCGTTTTTTCATTTTTTCCAAAAATATAATTTATAACTCATGTTCGAAAAAACATAACACATGTTCTAAAAAACATAACGTATGTTCTAAAAAATATGTCGTACGTTCTAAACTTCATAGTTCGCGTTTTAAAAGTTAAAATATATGTTGTTTCAAAAAAAAGTTAAATTATATGTTATAACGTAGGTTTAAAAAAATATATTTTCTTATATAACATAAATTACAAAATATAAAGGAATTAAATAAATAAGAAATTGGAGCATGTTCTTGAATTTTTTCTATTAATAATTCATTATTATGCACATTTTTTTCTATTAATAATTTATTATTATGACATTTCTTTTTTTTTTCTATTAATAATTCATTATTATGCATATTTAATCAATATTAATAAGTGCATGTGTCAAATATTAAACAATGAAAGCTACAGTGCGATGATATATTAATCAGTGCGGCACATATTACACAAGGAAAGTAATTGGCTCAGTGGTAAGTAATTTGGAGTGTAAACAAGTGGTCCAAGGTTTGAACCCCCATGGCAGCAGCGTTTTTTGTCTAATTTTTAGACTCAAAACTACGTAGTTTTAGTGGTTCTCACATAAGAAAGTGTCCTCACCTAAGAGGAGGTTCTCACTTGATCCCTCCTATATATATATATATATAAGTGAGGAATATAAATCCTAAAGAGCTTTTTTTACTTTTACGGGGGTTTCTTGATATCGACTTAAACAATAAAGTATAAATTTATACCCTAAAGAGTTTTTTTTTTTTTACTTTTACGGAGGGGGGGGGCTTCTGATAACATCCCAAATTATTCTTTCTAGAGTGAGGAATAAGGACAAATTAGTATAAATAATGGCAAATTATTATTCCTTATAGAAGAAGGATTAATGACGATTAATGCATGCTTAATGTAGATTTAATGATAATTAATGCATGGGTAAATATGTAATAAAGAAAAGGGAGGAGTCTTTAGAATTATGCCACGCCGTATGGACCTTGACGAGACACGCCATAATAAGATACGCCCCGATGAGAGTGTGTAAAAGAGACCCGCCATTGTTCTCACGGTGAGCGTACATGCACCTTCAAGGTTCTAAGAATATCAATATCAAGGGACACCCTCATCCATGAATGGAAATAAATACTATTAAATGTCAATTAAATGTCAATTAATGTACATTAAGGGGAGTAATGACATAAATATTCGGATACAACATAATTAATGCCAAAGGTTACAAAAACCTATATAAATATCATACTCTGAGGTATTCTAGGTATGCTTACTGATTTCCCTAAAACTTTTGCATCGGATTGTCCCCCGTAAGGATAACTGGGAAACTGATTAGAAAGCAGCAGAAGCGCCACTTCCTCATGATAACTGGAAACCTGATAAGAGAGCTTCACAAGCACAACTTCCACAAGAACTAATCACCGAAATTCTACTTGGTTCTTCAGTGAAACCTCTATTGTCTTGGAGATGCGTTTCTAAATCTTTATGCATAGGGATGTTTATCAATCGGTTCGGTCTAAAAACCGAAATAAACCGAATAGCCTCAAAAATAAAAACCGAACCTAACCAAATAATAATAAATAACCGAATCGAACCAAACCGACAGAATATTTCGGTTGGTTTGGTTCGGCTATTCGGTTTTCTTATATTAAAAAATTTCATTAACAATTATTTTTATGTAAGTTAATATTACACCGTTAATGATGTTGTTGGTATTTACTTATATATATAATAATTTTTATTTTTATTTTTTCTTTTTGGATTGAAAGAAAAAAAAAGAAGAGAAAGAAAAAAAAAGAA
The DNA here is from genome assembly GCF_963576675.1 of Euphorbia lathyris. NCBI lineage: Eukaryota > Viridiplantae > Streptophyta > Magnoliopsida > Malpighiales > Euphorbiaceae > Euphorbia > Euphorbia lathyris. Next base: position 2,015,482 of record NC_088917.1, on the reverse strand, counting down.
ATTTTATATACAAATAAAATCAATCTTAATTCCAAATATGAATCAGTGTATAATTGTACTAAATTGATAGACAAACATTAAATAGACCAATAATATAACCAGTTACAGACAATCCAAAAAACTATCATGCTTAACAAAGATTCTAATAATATAATTCTAAATCAAATATAACTTCGAACAATAAATGATATACACTAATTATATAATAAATCTAATTTCCAAATATTTATTTTATTTCGGTCTGTTCGGTTAATTTGTAATTTTGATTTAAAAACCGAACCGATCGAAATTACTGAAATATTATAAAAATAAAATTGAAACCGAACTTAATAGACCAAAAACTGAACCAAAAAAACCAAAATTCATCGGTTTGGTCGGTTATTTCGATCCGGTTCGGTTTTTGAACACCCCTATTTATGCAGCATCATTGATAGAGACGACTTTATACATCTGCATTGTTGTCCTCTAATGAGACTCTAGCAAGTGCACTAGATAGAAGTAATAAAGTGATAAGTTAAGTATCGTCTCCACAAGGATTGAGATTCAAATGTATATCAGAAATTGTTGGTAAACAACGTGTGTGTGTCAAATAAGCTTTCTTCTTTTTAAGTTGATTGTGTGATGTTGGTTTAGTAAGATGTAAGAGGTCTGATGCAGTAACAAATTAGATAGCTTTGAAATGATTTAGAGAATAGAACAGGCTCAACCCGGCCGAACAGGTTGTGCTTCGTCTTACAACATTCGCATGAAATAGAAGATAATGCCAATGAAGCCAAAGTATCAGTTTTGAAGTGAGTTTGAGTCAACTTTCGTGTGTTCTCAAACTCCTAAGACTTACTAGCACCTTTAGCGTCCTAAAGATACGTTCTTTCTAGCATTAAGAACAAAACTGCATTTCTGGTTAAGAAAACCCTTGACACAACCATCTAACTTGTCAGCTTCGAGGTTGGGAGATTAATAGAGATATCAGTGAAAATGAAAGCAGTGTCCTATCATCCATCTAACAGATAAATAAATGCCTAGGCATGAAAGTTAAATCCTCATTAATCACAACATTGGCGAAATACTAACTATTCATTAAAAACGATTGTAAAAAACTTACATAACCGGGTCGGCCTGGCCGTGCCCATTCAAAATGGACTACTCACTCATATCGAGCAGTGAGCAGTCGGTAGTTCTTGATACAGCTCGAGACTCCATGGGAGCTCTTCCTTTCTTTCTACAACTATTCTAATTTTCTAAAACAACTAAAAATTCCGAACTCCCTATCTTTCCTTTGCTTAACCTACTTAAAGAGAAAGACAGGGGTAAAATCGGTACAACTTTCGTACCCTTCCAGTAAAATAAGTCAACTAGACACTACAACGGAAATAAAATGAAATGATTAAAAATCCATTGACCCTTGAACACTCAAGGGGTTGATACTTCATGTCATCTTGCTACTTTTAGAAATCCCATCGCAACACACTTTCACCTGCCGCTCTGCCTCTGCCTCTGCCACCACTGATCTGTCGTTGTCCGTCATTGGATAATCCGGCGTTTGACCGCTGGATACAAGAAAGGCTCCACTTCTCTTTGGCATTTAGCAAAACAAGCTGTTTCCAGCGAGTTCAGCATTTATCTTTGCTTATCTGCATAAGGACAATAATTAGCCCTCATTCTTCACCAAACGACATAAAAATACCCAAATTCCCTTATAAATACTATGTTAAACTTAGTCAATTTCATGCCTAACAAATACCCCCAAATTGAACCTTTGCTTGTCCTCAAGCAACAAATTGTAAGAAGGAATCAGAAGAAGAGTTAGGAATGAAATTTGTTCAGAGAGTGAAGGGAAAAAACAAAGATTGTTTTGTGTAATAAGGAAATGAATAGATGCACGCTCAGATTTCATTGACGAATCAATGCTTGCTGTAAACATTGTGTCCTTTTTGCTCAAGACTTTCCTTAAATCTTAAAATTTAGATTTCCTCCTTCACAAAGAGCTACCTACTAGCCAGACATGCCTCACTAAGGAATGGAATAATTCACTCACTCTCGTATGGCATTTACTTACCACAGGAAAAAGAATGTGATTTCACTCCTCAGCTCAGACACCACACCATTAGGGTGCGAGTTTGCCTATCGGTCCCGAATCTAAGGGTCAAAGTTCCTCCAGACATAGTCCAGAGGACTTTATAACGGTTGTAATGTAAGGCTTAGGTTCAGGTTTGACAGTGAAAGGCTATTTCAGTGTACGAACTCTGTCTTTTTGCGATTTATTTAGCCTACACAGCTGTTAGACAAGGTGCCGAACGGCCTCGCCCGGGCGGACCGGGGGGTGGACACCTCATGGCGACGTAAGCGGTGATTGGCGCCGAAAGCAACCAATCGTGGAATCAAGCTACTCGGCAGGACCGGATCTCGGAGATATGGAAGAGTCGCCACCCACGAATGGGAAAATGAACACCGATCCCTTGCGGGAGACCGGTGAGGGTTCGGGAAACTTAGGTACGAGCCGAGAAGGCTAGCTCCTTTCCGGAGAAAGGCTACTAGGCACCCCGACATCGCCCGGTTATGAACCACCGGCCTCCTACTCAGCGTGTTAGGCGATAACGGACTAATCGCATATTTCTTTAAGTTTAAAATTCATTTGAAACCTTTTTTTTCTCGCTTTGAAAACCGTTTTGAGCATGTCATTAAAAGCCACTTTAGTAAAGAATCACCCATTTTGCATAAATTTAAAATACATAGGAGAGAGAGGGGGAGAAGGAAGAATTGATTTATTCACTGTGTGATTTAGGCTTTAGACTATACACTAACTCTAAGCTAATCTCATTCCCCAAAAACGAGTTTATTTACATGGTTCGTACCTTAATCGCCGTTGGAACGATTTAGGCACGTTTCAAAACCCCGTTAATGACGTTCACTCGAATCGCCGTTGGAACGACTCGAGCGTTTGAAAACGTTGAGCAAAACATTTTTAATCTAAAAGCGTGATTAAGCATACAAGTCAATTTATTTTGTACAAAAACCATTTAATTAGGAAAACAATTCAAAACTTCATTATTCACAAAAGCAATTTTAATTACAAGGTTCGCTTAATCCGTCGTTGGAACGAATTAAGGTTTTAACACGTGATGCTTTAGGAAACGGTTTAAAGTGATAAGAAAGCCTTTTATTTACCTTAGGAACTTCTTAACAAATTAGGTTTAAATAAGCAAATTAAACTCTCTTTTTTATGATTTATTTCCCCTTTCTACTCAATTGAACCTTACTTGAATATATGTACAAGAATGAACCATTTAAATCCCCCCAAAATTCACCAAGTAAAACAAACTTGAAATATGTACATTAAAGTCCAAAAAATGAAGTGAATATACATATATACATATATACATTTTTATCTAAAAATAAGGATATAGTTTAAAAGATAAGTAAAAGATACTAAATAAATACATAATAATAATAATACAAAATATTAAGTAGAATACATTTTTATTCTACAAAAAAAAATATGAAAATAATGGGCAAAATCCATAAATAGAAAATAACATTTATCTCAAAATAGTTTTACATAATAAATATATAAAAAAACAACTTCCACTCTAAATAATAGCTAATATAGCTTAAATGAGCCAAAAACTATAAATATATACACAAATATAATGCTTTACAAAACCAAATCAAAACGGATTAAATTCCCAATGTGAAATATAAGCTATACAATACGTATTTAAGGGTTATAGGACTCAAAAATAATTTTTATGAATATGCTACATAATTAAATATATATATATATACAAGTATAAATATCAAAAAGTTGAGAAAAGAGGGTTAAAAAGGCGATTTTCGGATTCCAGCAGATTACCGACGGAAAATCCGTCGCTAATCTGCTGTTAGTGACAGAAAAGGGAGAATATCAACAGCAGTCCCTATATTATCCAGATTTGTTCAAACACTTTAAATTAGATCTATTCTATCGTTTTGGACCTCCGAACTATCCAAATTAGATCATAGTCTATAATGGAGACTCATAAAACGATGTTTTATTTCAAAACGTTATTTAGAAATATTTTCAAAAACTTATAATTACAACGTTTTTTTTAATCCCGAACTACCTTTGAATCGGATCACGGTTCGTATTGGGATATTAAAACGAGGTTTTTATTTCAAAACCAAAACGAACATTTATTTAATACGGGACGAGAATTAAATAAATACGGGAGAATAAATAAACGTGATAAATAAATAAATAAAATAAAGACTAAAAATAAAAATAAATAAATAAAATAATTAAAATAAATAACACGAGTCTAGTCCTCGGATCATACCTCAAGATCGGTATTGACAGTTGAAGTCGGCTGATTCCACGAATCGTGATTTTCCGGTGTTTTTGTGTTTTTAGTAAAATATTTAACTTTTTGGAGATTTTCAATTTTTAGGAAAAAAAATGTTTTTTTCCCAAAAAAAAAATCAACTTTCTCTCTCTAGAAAATGTTCTAGTGTGAGAAGCTCCCCAAAATCCTCCCTCCTTTTCTCCATGGGGATCCGTGCCTTTTATAGGCACGGATCCCAAAAAATTTTGGACGTAGCCCGACGGACGTCGGGCTACGCCCAAAATATTTTGGGCCTACGCCCAAAATGTTGGGCGGACGCCCAACTTGCGTTGGGCGAACGCCCAACTTGGTTGGGCAAACGCCCAACAGATGTTGGGCGTTCGCCCAACGGACGTTGGGTGCTCGCCCCACCTACGTTGGGCGCTCTCCCCACGTCGTTGGGCGCTCGCCCAACGGCTGTCGGGCGTGCGCGCCCAGCGGCTGTCGGGCGTGCGTCCCGCGCTGTCGGGCGCGTATCCAACTGTTGTCGGGCACGCGCCGACTGCCGCTAGGCGCTCGCACCACGTCGCTGAGCACTCGCGAGCCGTCCACTCGACGACCGCAACTCCTACTGACCTCTCGTTTTTTTATTATATTTTTTTGCTTTAAAACTCTCGGAAACAACCGCTTCAACTGTCTTGTTACAGGTTTTCGTCACAGGTCCTCCGACTCGGTGTCTACAACAGCCTACATTGATTACTTTTATTCCCTTATTTAGCTCATCTACACAACCTGTTTCCTCATGATCCAGTAGTCTTGTTGAACATTCATTAAGGTTCCTTCCTCCCTACATTATATTCCCCAGTCCTTTCAATCTTTTCCTAAGCAATGTTTGCTCAATCGCTTATTTTCGCATGACTTAAGCACATGATTTTATTTTAAACAATTGGCCTTTCGAAGCATAAGATAGAACTCAGGGTGTTTTAGAGTTATAAGTGAAGGGAGAGGGCTATCATTCGTGGTGTTTTCCAAAAAGAGCAGGCCATGGCTCGACTTGGTTATCCTAATCATTGGGGTGCAAAGCACATGTGTCTTTTTGTGTAGCGGAGAGGGTAACTAAATGCCTTTTTCCTCCTATGAAAGTCAGAATTAATCACCATAGCAACAGGGCACCAAGGCAAATACTCCCTAAAGATAGTGAGCGCTGGCCCACTCAGAAAAGAAACGATGCATACCATAGATGCTTTCTTAGGCTCAAGTTCTCACTATATTTGGGGAAATGCAGTAAGGCAAGGGTTACTAATTTTGAAAGAGGATTTAAAAATTGAAATTTTTTTTTGGAACTTCCTGATTTAGGGACACACAATGCAAATAAGCACGTAATACTAAACTTCTACATCAAAACATGCACAGTCTGTTCTTTGATTCCCACCGTACACAAAACAATTTACTAGAAGGTGAATAAATAGGCAGAAAAGAAAATGAACATAATTATCACAATAAGTACTGAGGATATATGCAACAGAAATTCTCAAGGGATATTTGTTCTACATCAAATTACTAAATATACAAGCAAAATTTAAAACATTTATTATTCAAAGCATTTATCATGTCATGCCCGCATAAATTGTGATATACAATCCCCACCCCCAAAAGAAAACCAAACATTGTCCTCAATGTTAAACTTAAACACCGTGAGAGTGGAAATTTGCAGATTATCAACAAGCATGCAGTAAACAGGAAATTAGAAGTAGGGTTAGATTCGTTACCGAAAGAGGAAGACAACAAACACCTCCAAATTAATTTGGTAAAAATTCAAACTCGATCCTAATTTTAGGAAATGAAAGTTTAAAACCTTTGCCAATAAAATTTAGGAAGAACCACAAAATTCAACATTAGTCATGTTAGTGCATAAAAATAACAAAATTAAAAAGGAATTTAACACAAATCTAACTAAGGGATAGATAAATTGGGGGTTGCCCAATTAGTATGCTGCAATTGGTGTTTGCAGCGAACACACTGTTCTCTTTGAGTCATGGTGGATCCTGGAAGTGGACGGTCTCAACTACTCCTGGTTTAAAAATTTCTACAGTCCCATGAAGGAACACCTTGTTCACAATGTAAGGTTCAGACCATCTGCACTTCAATTTCTCAGGGAACAGCCTCAACCTGGAATTATACACGAGCACTTTCTGCCCTTTATGGAATTCCTTCCCTTGAATCTTTTTATCACGCCACCTTTTGGGGGTGGGTATATCAGGTGGTTCTTTGAGTGAGGGCCCAGTTGTGTTTGGTGGAAATGGTGCTTTTGTTGCTGTTTCTAGGGAACAGCCTGTTCCTTCACAAATATTCACTTCTTCCCCCCAGCAGTGTGTCCAAAGTGTCTTGGTGATAGTCCTGCAAAATAGACGAGGTGTGGCATCCATCCAAAAAATAGCATGTATCATCATTTAAGTTAGCACGCCTCATGGCCTCATTCATCCTAAAAATTATTTCTTCACCATTTATCCTTAAAAACAATTGTCCCTTTTCAACATCTATCAAGGCCCTACCCGTAGCTAAAAATGTTCTACCTAAAATGATGGGCACATGCAAATCCTCATCTATGTCCATGATAATAAAGTCCGCGGGTAATATGAATTTTCCTATTTTAACTAGCACATCCTCCACAATCCCCCTAGGATAACATACAGATCTATCTGCTAATTGAATCGACATCCTAGTAGGTTGAGGTTCTCCCAAGCCTAGCTTAGCATAGACAGAATACGGCATGAGATTGATACTAGCTCCAAGGTCACACAATGCATTTTCAATATTCAATTTACCAATGGAACAAGGGATTGAGAAACTCCCTGGATCTTTGAGCTTTTTAGGAAGCTGCTGCCTGTTCTGCAGTATTGAGGAACAGTCTCGATTCAGTTGGATCATGGAGATGTTCTCAAGCTTTTTCTTGTTGGACAAAATATCCTTCAAGAACTTAGCATACTTTGGCATCTGAGCCAGAGCTTCCACAAATGGAATGTTGATGTGTAACTTTCTCAATGTATCAAGGATTTTGGAGTTTTGCTCATTCAACTTTTGATTCACAAGCCTTGCTGGATAAGGAACAGGTGGTACATAGGGAGGAGGTGGAATATACTTCTCCTCAGGTTCCTCATGAACTTGAACAGGCTCATGTTCTTTAGCAACATGCCTGGTGGCCTCTGGAACAGTTTGTTCCTTAACAGTTTCAGCTTCTTTTGAGGTACCAGCAACATCAACAACTTTTTTAGTTTTAGTAGGGGCAGAGATTTCTTTACCAGACCTCAGCGTGATAGACATGACATCTCCCTTAGGATTAGGCTCGGTATTGCTTGGAATGACACCCTTTCCCTTGGATGAGCATGAATATGCCAATTGATGCATTTGAGTCTCCAGATTCTTGATGGAAGCCTGAGTTTGCTTCATGAACTGCATCACCATGGTTTTCAAATCTGGATCAGCCTCTTCTTTAGCCTGAACAGGCTGTTTGTACTATTGCTGAGGTTGTTGTTGGTATTGACCTCTTTGTTCCTGCTGGTACCTAGGTTGTTCTTGCTGATTTTGTTGTTGGGTCCACCCAAAGTTGGGATGATTACCGAAACCAGAATTATATGTGTTTGAGTACGGATTGGGTGGATTTCTTTGATTGTACCCAACATAATGACATTGTTCTTGGTTGGCTTTGCTTGGTTTAACTTTTGGGCAATTGATGTCGAAGTGTGGACCACCACAAAAGTCACATTCATCAGAAAATGAAGGTTCACTGTGAATGGAAGACACATTCATCTTGCTGATCTGCTTAACAAGCTGTTCCACCTGAGTTGTCAGATTTGACACGACATCAGAATCTGAAATCTTCTTCCCATCACTCCTCACAGAGTGCCAATTGTAACTTGTATTGACCACCCTTTCAAAGAGATCATATAGAGCTTGTGGTTCAAGATCTTCAGGGCTACCATTTGCAATGGACTCAATTTGAATTTTATAGGTATTGGTGACTCCATTGTAGAAATTATGAACTTGCATCCACATGGGAATGCCATGGTTTGGTACCCTTCTCAAGAGCTCCTTGTAACGTTCCCAAGCCTCGGGTAACGACTCATCTTCTTCTTGCATAAAATGAGAAACCTTATTTCTCAACTTGATAGCTTGCCTTGGTGGGAAATACTTCATCAAGAATGCACTAGCCATCTCTTGCCAAGTAGTTATTGATCCGGGTTGAAGGTTCTTTAACCAAACTCTTGCTTTATCCTTTAGAGAGAAAGGAAACAGCTTTAACCTTATAACATCATCGGCCACCCCCTATTTGTTCTGAAAATGTTGCACATTACAACAAAATCCTGAATATGAGCATTGGGGTCTTCATTGTGGTATCCACCGAACTGAACAACAGTTTGAAGCATTTGTATCATGGATGGCTTGATTTCGAACAGGTTGTTCCCCTCATTAGGCAGCACAATACATGATGAGTGCCCTTCAGTGGTAGGTCTTGAATAGTCTCTGATTCTCATTACTAGTGGATTATTGTTTTCACCTTCTTCTTCTTCTTGAACAGGTCGTTCTGGTACTCTTCCAGCCATTCTTCTCTCTCTTTGTCTTTCTCTTTGTCTTGCTCGTCTAGCTACTGCCTGGTTCCTTCTATATGTTCTTTCTAACTCAAGATCGATAGGAAAGGCTGTACTATTAAACAAACAGATTAAAAACACATTGTTTCACAGAAATTTTCAAATAAAATTGTTACTTTCAATCCCCGGCAACGACGCCAAAAACTTGTTGTCCTCTGATGAGACTCTAGCAAGTGCACTAGATACAAGTAATAAAGTGATAAGTTAAGTATCGTCTCCACAGGGATTGAGATTCAAATGTATATCAGAAATTGTTGGTAAACAGCGTGTGTGTGTCAAATAAGCTTTCTTCTTTTTAAGTTGATTGTGTGATGTTGGTTTAGTAAGATGTAAGAGGTCTGATGCAGTAAGAAATTAGATACCTTTGAAATGATTTAGAGAGTAGAACATGCTCAACCCGGCCGAACAGGTTGTGCTTCGTTTTACAATATTAGCATGAAATAGAAGATAATGCCAATGAAGCCAAAGTATCAGTTTTGAAGTGAGTTTGAGTCAACTTTCGTGTGTTCTCAAACTCCTAAGACTTACTAGCACCTTTAGCGTCCTAAAGATACATTCTTTCTAGCATTAAGAACAAAACTGCATTTCTGGTTAAGAAAACCCTTGACACAACCATCTAACTTGTCAGCTTCGAGGTTGGGAGATTAATAGAGATATCAGTGAAGATGAAAGCAGTGTCATATCATCCATCTAACATATAAATAAATGCCTAGGCATGAAAGTTAAATCCTCATTAATCACAACATTGGCGAAATACTAACTATTCATTAAAAACGATTGTAAAAAACTTACATAATCGGGTCGGCCTGGCCGTGCCCATTCAAAATGGACTACTCACTCATATCGAGCAATGAGCAGTCGGTAGTTCTTGATACAGCTCGAGACTCCATGGGAGCTCTTCCTTTCTTTCTTTCTACAAATATTCTAATTTTCTAAAACAACTAAAAATTCCGAACTCCCTATCTTTCCTTTGCTTAACCTACTTAAAGAGAAAGACATGGGTAAAATTGGTACAACTTTCGTACCCTTCCAGCAAAATAAGTCAACTAGACACTACAACGGAAATAAAATGAAATGATTAAAAATCCATTGACCCTTGAACACTCAAGGGGTTGATGCTTCATGTCATCTTGCTACTTTTAGAAATCCCATCGCAACACACTTTCACCTGCCGCTCTGCCTTTGCCTCTGCCACCACTGATCTGTCGCTGTCCGTCATTGGATAATCCGGCGTTTGATCGCTGGATACAAGAAAGGCTCCACTCCTCTTTGGCATTTAGCAAAACAAGCTGTTTCCAGCGAGTTCAGCATTTATCTTTGCTTATCTGCATAAGGACAATAATTAGCCCTCATACTTCACCAAATGACATAAAAATACCCAAATTCCCTTATAAATACTATGTTAAACTTAGTCAATTTCATGCCTAACATGCATCATAATAGATCCGTTGAAAACAGGAAAGACCGCAAGATGATCATCCGAGGACTTTGAATGGAAAGGCGGTTGGACAGATTACATGTTTGTGATTTAGATACTAGCATTGAAGAGAAGATAGAGAAACCATACAAAAACAGTGCTAAGCCATTGTTGGTCCCGTGTAATGTTATAAGATTAGTTCTAAGGGGGGGGGGGTTAGGAACTAATGTAACTTTTTCGCTTAATTATGCTGACTAAATTTAATCCTTTAAATAACTTCACTCAGTTTCAGGTCAGCAAGGCTGAGCACGATGTAAGACAGCTTTAGTCAGAAGCTGACTAGAACTGTTTCACTTATGAGTTGGGAAATAACACTGGGGTCAGTTTCCAACTTAGCACTCTGATTACTCAGCATCGGCTTTTACAGATTATATATTGAGTAGTTTAAGCAAGCAACACATACATATATATATCAAGAGAAGGGTTAGAGATTACTCAGCAGACTTATCCTGGTTCGGCATCACCGCCTACGTCCAGTCCCCAGAATCCATCCGAGCTTTTTCAATCCACTACTGAGCTCTTTAAAGGTAGAGCACAAACCGTTTACAAAGCAATTGAGTATGCAAGAGTACCGTCCTCTATTCGTCTACTCAACCCTACTGAGCGCTATAACCGAACACTCAGATTTTCTCTACCACTGAGTACTGAAACCGAGTACTCAGCACCACTCTTCTAACCTTTACAGTTGATACAAGATTGTTCTCTCTAACTGAAGAACACTTTAGATGAATACAAATTCACTCTAGACTTTTACACAAAGATTGGAATTGGGTGTAAGAACTTGCTTTTTCTTAATCAGACAACCTCTCTTTTCGATCTTTTAACTTAGTGAAGATCTTGCTTGTCTTTTCTCTTTTGTAATTCGGCAAAGGATCCAAGTGATGAACTTGTCCTTTTATAGCAAAGTTTGAAGCTTCAATGATTTGAATTCGGACATATCCGTTGAATTCAAACGGTCTTCTTTCGTCATTGATAGGCCAGCATTCAGAATTTGCAGGCCAATCATGTCGTCTGAATTTAGCAGGCGTCAGGCTTGTTGGTTTCGTCTTCTAGCGTCAGGCTTCGTCTTCTAGCGCCAGGTTTGTCTTCTTTCCAAATGCCAGTTGATCCATGCGTCTCGAGAAGGTCTCTTGGTGTAATTCCGAGGCTTCTGAATTGTTGCAGACTTGTGTCGGGCGTTTGTCTTTTAGTCAACGGATCATCGGCGCTGTCCTGACGAACACTCAGCTTGATTGTTCGGCTTTGCCTTCAATCCTTTTCTTTATCTATGCTGAGCTACATTCTATACAGCGTCTTCGGTCGGCTTCGCCTTTAAGTGCTATTTTGAAGAAGACTTTTCTTTTATAACGCTGAGTTTGTTTTTCACTCAGCTTCTGTGGCTTATGCTGACTTCGTTCTGTGTTACTTTTAGTTCCTGTTCTCGTTAGTCAATATACTCAACATTGAAGAAACACATTAGTACAATTAAACCAAAGCATTTAAATTTAATTGTCTTAATCATGAGATTAACTTAAATAATTTTGTCAAATCAAAATCTTGTGGAAAGGTGTTTCAACAAACTCCCCTATTTTGATGTTGGCAAAAATATTTAATTAAGGAACTCAGTGTTGAGCATCCCTCATGATTGTTTACCTTTCTTATTCTTCTGAAGTTACTCCCTTGTAAGGGTTGCATCTACTGACTTAATTTAACTCTAAACCTTCTAAGATCTAATCGAGTAAAATTAAGGCATGCTTATGCTGACTTAGTTCAATTTTAGACCTTCCAAGATCTAATTCAGATGAGCCTAAGGTCAGTTTTGAGAAGTAGGTCAATGCTTGGAACATTTAGTTATTACTCAGATTCAAATATAGGCATCAGAGTTTATGCTGAGTATGATTTACTTTTTATGTTCACAAGTTTTAATTTGTTGTTCAATGAGTAGTTAAGTATGACAGATCAGCATATAAGCACAAGTAAGCATCGCATAAACATAGTCAGTTTTGGATAAAGGATGCATATGTATTAGATAGTCAGCTCAACAAGTAGAACAAGCCAGATATAAGTTTACAAGTCATGAACTAAGACTATTTCTAATCTATTTGCCCTTGCCCTTGGCTGTTCTTTGTTCCTGACTCTAATTTCCCAGGACAGCAGAAGTTGAACCAGGCTTCTGCTGAGTTCCAGCGGCTGACTGCTTGGTTGTCTCCCTTGTTTTCTGCTGAGTTCCAGCAGCTTGCTTCGTTTGTTCTTTCTCCCCCATTTTGCCAGCATCATGAGATAGAGGGGAGGGAGCATAAAAAGTCCCTTGTTGAACAACACGAGTCAGTCTTGAGGAATACTGTTATAGTTGACTCGTACTTTCCCTTAGACTAGTAAAGACCTGCATGCCATCGGCAATACTTGAGGCGGGGATTTTTATGTTGGCACTGAGCATACTGAGTAGATACTCTTGAGATTTCCCGATCCAAGTAATTGATTCTGTCATCCGGGCATAGGATTGATGGTACATCCTGAGCAGCGTAGTGTCATAGGACTGACGTTGAACATTTGTGTGCCGGACATGCGCAATGGTGTACTGAGTGCACTGCAGAATCTCATTGGTCTTGACCTGATCAGTGTCCATCTATTCTTTGCTTAAGTTGAGTAAGCGAATGGCTTCACCAATCTGTTCGATGGAGCATTGAGAAGAGGAGGAGATAAGGCCACGAGCCCTGGTCAGCTCAGATGTTAGCTGGGAGAATAGATGATTGACCTCAGCAGAGGTTGCATATGTCGAGTTCGCAGCTGAAAAGGTATTGAGTTGACCTTGGATGACGTTCATGTGATTCACCATCATCAGCTGGAGTTCAGCCAGCTTTATTATTGACTCTTGCTTGGGCTGTTGAGATACAAAAGAGGTCATGACACTCATCAAATCTTTAAGACCCTTAATTTCGGTCAGAAGTTGAGTGACAGAGGATATTTGGGTTGGCTCAGCAAGAACAGACCCATCAGCATCGATATGAGACTGATGAATATCTTGAAGTAGAGCTTAAGCTGAGTCAATGATTTTCCTGCCAGACTCAGAGGCATTCAGATAGGTGTAGGATTCATCAGTGTGTTGCTCATGGGCCGGAATGTTGTCAGCACCGGATGGAGGAGGTGTTTGGTGCGGTCCAGAGGTGGAGGTGCCAGCTTGGTCATCGGCTGCACTTTTATTCAGGTCAGCAGCTGGTGCTGACTGGTTTTCTTTCTGTTTGGTAGGAGTGGAAAGAGGTTGATCAGCAGAAATATTAACCTGCTCAGTGTCAGTCGGAGGCTGAGTAGAAGTTGGAGGTTGAGGCAACTCAGAACTGGCTTGAGCAGGAGGAGTTTCCTTTGTTAACTTGTTAGGTTGAGCAGCATGGACTTCGAGCACTTGCTCAGTGGAAGGTTGAGCAGAAGTGTCGGCAGAAATTGGACCCTTAGAAGCTTTCGGGTCGGCTTGTTCCTCAGCTTGAGAAACAGAGGCTTGATTTTCCTTTGCTTGGGCAGGAGAAGGTTCAACAATGTCTGTGAAGAACTGGAATTGAAGCCCAGTGAGATTAGTGATACGGTCCCTTAGCGAAGATTCATCCAGTAAGTCTATGACTGGAGATTTCAGAGCTTTGCGTTTGAACCGCTTTCCTGTGCTGTCCTTGTTGGTTTGAGATGAAGGATCAATAATAATAGATTCAAGGGACTCCGAGGAAGAGTTGATTTCAAGTTCAGCATCAAGGACTTCAACAACCTTGTCCTTCACTGGTGACTCAGCTTGGTTCTCAGCAGGTTTCTCAGCAACGCCTGTGTTACTTGGCTCAGCAGAACCCATTTTGTCAGCTTGAGGCTGACCCTCAGTATCACCTAGTTCTTCTTCCTGATCACAGGGAGTTTTCTCCAGATCAATTTCTTGACTCCACACGAAGTGTGATTCCTTTGTAATCACGAAGTCAAGTGGGTTAGCTTCGATCGGCTTCAACCCAGAGGTTTTCTTCCTCTTCAAAGGCTGGTCAGGGGTTTCCTCACTTTCTTCCTCAGGCTCAACTTGCCTTTTCTGTTTCTCAGCTGACTTAGGTTCCCTTTAAGTTTGCTCAGCAAGAGCAGCCTTCTTCGCACTGGATATTATCCTAAGCTTCTTCGGAGCTGAGTTAATGTCTTTGGTTGAGGATTGGTCAGCTTTCCTCTTTTTGTCCTGCCTAGTGCGCTCAGCAGGTTCCTTTTCAACCACAACTTTCTTTCCTTTCTTGGTCAGCTCTGCCTGTGCTCCTTCAACCATATTATCCTCTTCAACCATATTATCCTCTTCAACCATATTATCCCCTTCCATATCTTCCTCAGCGGGTTCTTTTTCACCCATAGCCCCCTTTCCTTTCTTAGGTTTTATAGGTTGGTTGTAGGCTAAGCCGAACAACACTGCTATGGTGATTTCTATACCCGAAATCTCAATTTCGTCTACCAAGCTCATCTGGTGATCCTGAAGTATCTTTGTGATGAGAGAACCCATCCTGAGGGTCCCGGTAATGCGTTGGAAAGCACCGATGAGAAATACGGGCATGTTGAGCGGCTTGTAGTTCAGCATGTGCCAGATAAAGCACTGCTCAAAGTTAGAAGCTGATGAGGAGGAGTTGACCTTGGGGAATAGGAAGTTGGTCAGGATATAGCGGGCCATCTTTTGAGGCTGACCCATGCAGGTGCTGGTGATTTCTCCCTCGTGATTTTTTGGTTTACAGAACTCAACAGGGTAATCAACACGCAAGTAATCGTTTGTGGATCTGAGTTCTGATCCTTTTGCCTGCAGCTTTAACAATTTAGCGAGATAGGACGGAGTGATGGTGATATCCTTATTTTTGACCTTGGTGACTAAATGGTCAACATCATCTTCGACAACTCTGAGGTTCGTGTAGAATTCCCTCACTAACTGTGGATAAGTGGTTCCAGGGAGAGAGAATAGTTCGGTCTAGCCATTTTTAAAAATCCACTCACAAAAGGGTTTCTCAGCGTCTACGAAGCCTTTGGAGAACCAACGGGAACGAAAGACTTTAAGATTTTTGACATTTTTGTAGACTGGGAAGAAGGTCCTTTCCTTAGGTTTCTTTTTCTCCTTCTTTTTCTTCGATGGAGTTGCTTGGTCAGCTTTAGGGTTTTTACGAGGCATGCTGACCTCGGGAGCAGATTGGTCATGCTGACCATGGGTTTGTTCTTGAGACTCTATGGAAGTCTCTTGATATTCCTGCTCAGCAGGAGACGGAGGGTTCATATCGGAGCGATTGTCGTTGTAATCGGCACCGGAGTTGTTCTGAGAATCGGTAGACATGGTGTTTTTGAGGATTCTTGAGAGAGTTTAGAGGATTTGGAATTTGAGAGAGAGAAATCGAATGCCAAAGATTTCAAGTGTAAAGAGAAATTAGTGGGAAATCATCCACTATTTATAGTCGTTTTGAGTTGATCTGATAGGTCGGAATGGCGGTTTCACCTCGATTTGATCAATCGACCATTATCTCTGGCATTAATGACATATTCGGTGCATGGTTTTATAATTATTACGCTTACGTCATCCTAGGTGGCTACTTAAATGCGCGTGCTAGCATTAATTTTGCAAGTGGCTTTACTTAGTATCTAGAATATTAAACGTTTGAAGTTCTGAGTGATCAGTTTTACGTAGAAGGGATTTTTAGCATGCATAGTAACTCAACACATAGTAATCACTCAATATGTATATCTACTTAGCATATAGTGATTTCATGTCGTTCATGTTAGCTCAACATGAAATAATCACTCAGCATGTAATAATCACTCAACATTCATTTAAGCGCAGAAATCTATTGAAGAGGATTAGACATACCGATAGCTTCCCTTAGTATGCTAAACTGCTCACGAGCCAAGGGCTTCGTGAAGATATCCGCAAGCTGTTCATCTGTTGGAACATAGGTCAGCTTGATCTCACCCTTGAGTACATGGTCTCTGATGAAGTGATGCCTTATGCTGACATGCTTCATCCTGCTGTGTTGGATTGGATTTTTAGATAAGTCAATGGCACTCTTGTTGTCGTATTTGACTTCGATTGTTTTTGTTTGTACTCCATAATCCTCCAAATGTTGCTTAATCCATAGGACTTGTGCCACACAGCTTCCAGCAGCAATGTACTCAGCTTCAGTTGTTGACAGGGCCACTGACGATTGCTTCTTACTAAACCAAGACACCAGACAGCTTCCAAGGAAGTGACATCCTCCTGAGGTGCTTTTACGCTCCAGCTTGTCTCGTCCATAGTCAGCGTTAGTGTATCCAGTAAGTGTGAAGTCATTTGTATTTGGATACCATAAACCTGCATTAACTGAGCTCTACAAATATCTAAAAATTCTTTTCACAGCTATATAGTGAGATTCCCTAGGGTCAGCTTGATATCTCGCACAGTAACATACTGAGTACTGAATGTCTGGCCTACTAGCAGTTAGGTAAAGTAGAGAGCCAATCATACCTCGATATAACTTGCTGTCTACTGACTTACCTTTCTCATCAGCACAAAGCACAGTGTCAGTACCCATTGGGGTAGATATGGGCTTACATTCTTCCATATCAAATTTCTTCAATATTTCTTTGGCATACTTAGTCTGACTAATGAAGATGCCATTCTTTCCTTGTTTAATTTGAAGTCCAAGAAAGAAGTTGAGTTCTCCCATCATTGACATCTCAAACTCAGTTTGCATCTGTTTGCTAAATTCCTTACACATAGATTCATCAGTAGCACCAAAGATAATATCATCTACGTATATTTGTGCCAGCAGGGTATCTTTACCCTTTTTCTTAATGAATAAGGTTATGTCAGCTTTACCTCTGACATAGTTCCTGGTCAGCAGGAAACTGGTCAGCCTTTCATACCAATCACGTGGTGCTTGCTTCAGGCCGTACAGAGCCTTTTTGAGTTTATAAACATGGTTTGGAAATTTTGGATCTTCAAACCCTGGAGGCTGACTAACATAGACCTCTTCATTTATAACTCCATTAAGAAATGCACTTTTGACATCCATTTGGAACAGTTTAAAGTTCATAAAGCTAGCATATGCACATAATATTCTAATTGCTTCTAATCTAGCTACGGGTGCAAAGGTTTCACCATAGTCAATGCCTTCCTGCTGACTGTAGCCTTGGGCTACAAGTCTGGCTTTGTTTCTGACTACGTTTCCTTGTTCATCTAGCTTATTTCGGAACACCCACTTAGTTCCCATGGTCTTTTGATTCCTAGGATTTGGCACTAAATCCCATACCTCATTTCTCTTGAATTGATCAAGCTCTTCCTGCATAGCATTGATCCAGAATTCATCGTGCTCAGCTTCGGTGAAGTTCTTTGGTTCATGAACTGAGACGAACGCAACATTACTGAGATATCTCATGAGTTGATTTCTGGTCATCAGGTTGTTCTCAGCAGCATCAAGAATGGACTTTTCTGAGTGTCCTCTTGGAATTTTGATCTCTTTAGGCAGTGTTGTGTTTTCAGGAGCAAGTGTTTCAACAATCTCTGCAGTTTTAGATTGGTCAGCAAATGTAATTTCAGGTTCGTTTTTACCTTTGGTCAGCCCATGTGGTAGTGACTCAGCGGCTCTATTTTGGTCAGCGGAAGCTGAGCATGGGTCATCTTCGGTAGCCTAACTTACTTTTCTTGCAGGGTCAGTTTCATCGAACTCAATATGGACAGACTCTTCTACGACCTGAGTTCGTTTATTGAACACTCTATATGCTTTACTGTTAGTTGAGTACCCTAGAAAGATTGCTTTGTCAGCTTTAGAGTCAAACTTAGTAAGGTTGTCTTTCGTATTGAGTATAAAACATTTACAACCAAAGGCACGAAAATATCCAATGTTGGGGTTTCTTCCTTTGCAAAGTTCATAGGGGGTTTTCTTAAGTATAGGTCTAACTAAAGCCCTATTGAGTATATAGCATGCTGTGTTGACAGCTTCACCCGAGAAATACTTTGGAAGCCTATTCTCACTCAGCATTGTCCTAGCTATTTCAACTAAGGTTATGTTCTTCCTCTCAACTACCTCATTTTGTTGAGGAGTTCTAGGAGCAGAAAAATTGTGGTCAATACCGCTGACTTCACAGAATTCATCAAACTGTTGGTTTTTGAATTCTCCGCCATTATCACTTTGGATGTGAGCTAATTTTAGGTCTTTATCATTTCAAGTTTTCTAATCAGTGTTGAGAACATCTCAAAAGCTTCATCCTTGCTACTCAGCAAGATGACCCAAGTATACCGAGAGAAATCATCTACAATGACCAAGGAAAATCTCTTACCACCCAAGCTCAGCGGCTGGACTGGTCCGAAAAGATCCAAGTGTAGTAATTCCAATGGACGCTTGGTTCAGACTACATTTTTACTTTGAAAAGACTTTTTGGTTTGTTTACCTTGCTGACAAGCATTACATTATTGATCCTTCTCAAATCTAAGTTTGGGAAAACCCTCAACTAATTGCTTTCTTGCTAATTTGGCAAGGAGGTCCATGCTTACATGACCAAGTCTCCTATGTCATAGCCAGGAATTATCTTCCTTTGACACTAAGCATATGTTTTTCGAAAACTTCTTTTCTAAACTCAACATGAAAACATTATCAACACGAGGGGCAGTTAAAATTAAATCATTTGTTTTTCCCTCAAGTACCCGACACTCAGTGGCATCAAATACAACCTTTCTACTGCTGTCACACAGCTGAGCCACGCTCAATAGGTTATATTTGAGACCCCTGACTAGGGAGAATGACTCAATAGTAGGATTTCCTCCAATAGTACCTGATCCTACAATCTTACCCTTTTTGTTGTCTCCGAAACTTACATTTCCACCTCGTTTATACACAAGTGTGATGAACTGAGTTTCATCACCAGTCATATGCCTCGACCATGCGCTATCAATGTACCATAGCTTTGACTTCTCCGCGCACCTCAGGCTCACCTGCAATTTAAACTAGTCATCTTTAGGTACCCAATTCTTTTTGGGTCCTCGTTGGTTAGCATGAACATGTGAAACATCATATTTTATTTTGTGACGGCATACATTTATGGTGTGGCCATCTTTACCACAATAGTAAAAAAAAATTACCCTTTGAGGGTATTTCCTCTTTTGGTCAGCATGATGGTGCTGAGCATACCAACACACATTTATGGTGTGTCCTCTTTTTCCACAACAGCCACACTGACTGTTCTGCTGAGTGTACCGTCTGTGCTGGCCAGTACCTTGATACTCAGCATTTGGATAGAACCTTTTCTTAGCCGATGTACTCAGCTGGTTCTGTATTGAAGTGATGTCCTTTCTCAGTTTCTTAGAATCTGATTGGACTTTCGAGACAAACCGATGCATGATTTTTAGATTTTCATCTTCCCTAGTGTTGTCTTGGAGAAGATGTCAGAGGTCACTGAGTTTGACCTCTTCAATCTCATCACATCGCCTGCTGAGTGCTCGTATTTTCTTATTACACTTTTTGGTCAGTGTATAGAGATCACTCAGGGCATTAACCATTTCATTTCTGAGCAAAAGAAGAGATGTTACCTCATTGGGGTGTTCCTCTTGGTCAGATCCATCTGAGAGGTCAGCTTGCTCAGATCGGCAGTGGTCAACAGATTCGTCAGCCATGAAACATATGTTTGCTGACTCAGTGGCATCAACTTCTGATGAGGTTGACTCATCACTATCACTCCATGTTGCCACCATAGCTTTTCTGCTGCCTTTCTTTTCTTTCTTCAAAGTGGGACAGCTTGATTTAATGTGCCTAGTTTGGTGGCATTTAAAGCATGTGACAGGCTTCGAGCTGTCCTTCTTGTATCTGCTGTCGCTGGACTCAGCTTTGTATTTATTGTTGGGGTTTAGTGTCCTATAGACAATTGTTCTAGGATACAAACTTAATGTAAATGAATTGTTCTTTATATCATTTGTTTAATGAGATATATGTTTTATAACTATATAAAGGCAATCCCTTTTAAGCACTAAATAAAGTCTAATAAAAGGAAATCTGTAAGTTTATTTAAAGTGATTGTAAAGTGTTCATACAAGCATGAAGTGAGACAAAACTTTATAGTAAACTGATAAACTTAAAACCACCCCAAGTCAAGTGATATGTTTGGGATTGATATATCACTGTTGAGACTTGTATGTAACAATGTCTTCTGTCCGACAGAAAGCTGATCTCATAAGCTTCATATATACAGATATCTGGACAGTTACATAGATCCGATGAAACATTGTTCATTAGGATTGGGGATCCGATTTGAGATAACAGGATGGGTAGATTCATCATTGTCACCTGTTCATCTCATTGGTATTAATATGTATAACTAATCCTCAGACTCAAAGGAATATTAATTGGTATTCTGGATTACGAAATGTGATGCTTTGACTCTGGTGTAACACGATCCTTAACAGAGATGACTCTGGGGTGTGAACAGTAGACGTTGGGTATCACAGGAAGTAATTACAGAGTCGTTATATATTGGATTGAGCATTTATCACTCCCGATAAATGGGAGATACATCCATGGATCGCTTGTGGAAGACTCGACTTTAAATCCTTGCAAGGTGATAGCTTAAGAGTAAGAAATACAGATTTCACTTAACCTATCTTTTTGAGTTGACTCGGCCTGTACAAGTAAAACGAACGTCTCGCTATATGTGACTTGACATCACCCATAGTCATAAGATTCAGTTCAAGGATGTAGTTGATAAAGGATCGAATTATACTGTAACTAATACGGAAATGTTAACGACAGAATCAACCTGTCTTCTTATAGCTCTGGAGGAATGATTACGGACTTGCTAATCACATACTCTGTACATCATTCCGTTATGCAAAGATTAAATATAATTCTTTGAAAATTAATTTAATAACGTTGCATACGGCTAGAAGCAATAAGAACCTAATGGATCACACATAAGACTTGGAACCTAAAAGAGAGATAGATGTTAATTAATTGATAGAAGCCCAATTGAGCCCAATAAGGCCCATGGACATAAGGGGGTCGAAATTCATGTAGTGATATACATGAATAATTAATTTGATTTTGTTAATCCTAATTAGATTAGGAATATGAATTAAATTAATTAAGAGATAATTAAGTTAGGAGTTTTAATTAGATTAATATACTCCTATTATTATCCAATAAGGTTATTATTATTATCCTTAATATATTAGATATATAGTGAGATAATAATTAGGAATTCTATTCCGAATGGAATTCCTATTCAGTAACCTAATTCTATCCAACTAGGGATTAGATTCAAGAGATTATAAATACCCCTTCCCTTGAGATTTTCGAAATCCAAGCAAGCCATACCCTACTTGTGATTTTCGAAATTCACCTAGTCCAAGAGAGAGAAAATTCGACACCCCTAGTTCGAGGACGAGATTTCTCTACGGCTTCATTTGATCAATTGATTTTCATCTATTTCTTTTATCCTTGATCTTGTGTTGATTAATTAGAGGCAATCTACTTTGGTTGCTATTCAACGGTTGATACTAAATTAATCTTCACGTGTTTTATTTCGTGTTTGGGAACTCGAAGAAGAAAAACAAACAAAAGGGAGAAATTCGTTTTACTACTCCTACATCAGGTCAGTTCATGATTTCACAGATTCCCGGAGATTAAACCGTCGGATCGTCGCGATTTTTGGACAGGAGCTTCTAGACATATTCTTCCACGTTTCCACCGAAGGGATTGTCGTTCGGAGGTCTGGAAGGTCTGTTTCGGATTGGGGCAGATTGGTAGACAGTTTCTATCTCTTTTGAAGTTATGGGCACTTCGTTTGCAACGGTAGATAGAACTTCTAAAAGGTATTTTTTCTTATCATTCATTATATGAAATAACGGTTAACGGATCTTGTGGTTAAATGGAAATAGGTTAAAATTTTTATATTTCCGCTGCTATACCTTAGCCTAATTTCCAACATTTATCGCTTCTTTTGAATGGCTTTTTGCTGTTCTTGTCATTCTTTCTAAACAACTTCTTCATATTTCTGGTGAACATAGCCATCTCCTCATCATCTGATGAGTCAGCTTCCGTTGAGTCAGGTTTCATGACAAGAGATTTTTGCTTCTTGTCCTCAGACTTTTCTTTAGCCTTAAAATTCATCATGGAGATCTCGTGGGTCAGCAGAGATCCAATTAGCTGGTCATATTTGTACGTGGTCATGTCTTGAGCTTCTTCCACAGCTGTATTCTTAGCTTGCCAGCTCTTGGGGAGACTTCTCAAGATTTTCTTCACCTGTTCTTCTTCCGTGAAGTTCTTGCCGAGTCTCTTAAGCTCATTTATGATATTGGTGAACCTTGAGTTCATCTCAGAGATGTCTTCATTTTCGTTCATCTCAAACAGTTCGTATAGTCTCATGTGTTGATTCACCTTGGACTCCTTGACCTTGCTTGTTCCTTCATAGGTCACCTCCAGCTTCTTCCAGATTTCCTGTGCTGACTCACAACCTGAAATTTTGTTGTACTCTGCAGCATCTAACGCACAGTGAAGCATATTGATAGCCGAAGCATTATTTTGCAGTTTTTTAAGGTCATCATTTGACCACTTAGACTCACTCTTGACAGACTTTACTCCGTCAATAATTTCACAGGGAACAAACGGCCCTTGGACTATTGCCAACCATGCACTCATGTTTTTTGCCTGAATGAAGTTTTTCATCATGTTCTTCCAAAATGTATAATTTGACCCAAAGAACAAGGGAGGCCGACTAATAGATAATCCCTCAGGGAATATCTGTGTTGTTTGATTTCCTGGAAGGAAACGAGTGCTGTTCTCAGCCATTTACAGGGATCATCTCAAGATAGTTTTATCTTGAATAGTGAGCTACTACGCTCTGATACCACTTGTTGGTCCCGTGTAATGTTATAAGATTAGTTCCAAGGGGGGGGGGGGGGCGGGTTAGGAACTAATGTAACTTTTTCTCTTAATTATGCTGACTAAATTTAATCCTTTAAATAACTTCACTCAGTTTCAAGTCAGCAAGGCTGAGCACGATGTAAGACAGCTTTAGTCAGAAGCTGACTAGAACTGTTTCACTTATGAGTTGGGAAATAACACTAGGGTCAGTTTCCAACTCAGCACTCTGATTACTCAGCGTCGGCTTTTACAGATTATATACTGAGTAGTTTAAGCAAGCAACACATACATATATATATATATCAAGAGAAGGGTTAGAGATTACTCAGCAGACTTATCCTGGTTCGGCCTCACCGCCTACGTCCAGTCCCCAGAATCCCTCCGGGCTTTTTCAATCCACTACTGAGCTCTTTAAAGGTAGAGCACAAACCGTTTACAAAGCAATTGAGTATGCAAGAGTACCGTCCTCTATTTGTCTACTCAACCCTACTGAGCGCTATAACCGAACACTCAGATTTTCTCTACCATTGAGTACTGAAACCGAGTACTCAGCACCACTCTTCTAACATTTACAGTTGATACAAGATTGTTCTCTCTAACTGAAGAACACTTTAGATGAATACAAATTCACTCTAGACTTTTACACAAAGATTGGAATTGGGTGTAAGAACTTGCTTTTTCTTAATCAGACAGCCTCTCTTTTCGATCTTTTAACTTAGTGAAGATCTTGCTTGTCTTTTCTCTTTTGTAATTCGGCAAAGGATCCAAGTGATGAACTTGTCCTTTTATAGCAAAGTCTGAAGCTTCAATGATTTGAATTCGGACATATCCGTTGAATTCAAACGGTCTTCTTTTGTCATTGATAGGTCAGCATTCAGAATTTGCAGGCCAATCCTGTTGTCTGAATTTAGCAGGCGTCAGGCTTGTTGGTTTCGTCTTCTAGCGTCAGGTTTCATCTTCTAGCGCTAGGTTTGTCTTCTTGCCAAATGCCAGTTGATCCATGCGTCTCGAGAAGGTCTCTTGGTGTAATTCCGAGGCTTCTGAATTGTTGCAGACCTGTGTCGGGCGTTTGTCTTTTAGTCAATGGATCATTGGCGCTGTCCTGACGAACACTCAACTTGATTGTTCGACTTTGCCTTCAATCCTTTTATTTATCTATGCTGAGCTACATTCTACACAGCGTCTTCGGTCGGCTTCGCCTTTAAGTGCTATTTTGAAGAAGACTTTTCTTTTATAACACTGAGTTTGTTTTCACTCAGCTTCTATGGCTTATGCTGACTTCGTTCTGTCTTACTTTTAGTTCATGTTCTCGTTAGTCAATATACTCAACATTGAACAAACACATTAGTACAATTAAACCAAAGCATTTAAATTTAATTGTCTTTTTTTTTTTTTGAAAAGTAAATTTAATTGTCTTAATCATGAGATTAACTTAAATAATTTTGTCAAATCAAAATCTTGTGGAAAGGTATTTCAACAGCCATATGGTTACTGCAATATTTTAGTTCCCTTGTTTGTTGACTCTTTCAGACTTGCTATATGGAACCCCTCCATCCAGCAATATCGAAAGCTTTCGATACTGCTGGGTGGAGGGGTTCCATACAACAAGTCTGAAAGAGTCAACAATCAAGAGAACTAAACCGTTGCAATAACCATATGGCTTAACACTGGTTTTGTATGGTTTCTCCATCATCTCTTCAAGGCTAGTATCTAAATCACAAACATGTAATCTGTCCAACCGCCTTTCCGTTGGATGTACTCAGATGATCATCTTGATGTCTTTCCTGTTTTCTACAGATCTATTGTGATGCAGATGTATAAAGTTGTGGCTATAAATTATGTTGCAGAAAGATTTGGAAACACATCTCAAAGACAATAAAGGTTCCACTGAAGAACCAAGTAGAATTTTGGTGATTAGTTCTTGTGGAAGTTGTGCTTATGCAGCTCTCTCATCAGGTTTGCAGTTACCCTGAGGAAGTGGTGCTCTTGATGCTTTCTGATCAGTTTCCTAGTTATCCTTATGGAGGACAATTCGATGTAAAAGTCAGTATATTATTTGAGAATAATAAGAATAATTAACAAGAGTTTTAGGGGAATTAGTAAGTATGCCTAGAATACCTCAGAGCGGAAGTATTTATATATGTTTTTGCAACCTTTGACATTAATGATGTTTTATCCGAACAATCATGTCATTACCGATGGACGAAATGTGTATTGTGTAAAACTAAGGCAAGTGCACCCTCTTGTTATCAAGTAATAAATAGTAAATAGAGTATCATTCCCTCGAGAACTGTGTTTATATTTATTGATTTTTCTGAATTTCTATTATCTAAGCAATCGAAACTTGAATTGTTTAAGATACTAAACTAATGAATTTAAAACAACTAAATAAAGTAAGCAAAGAATGAAACAAAATGAATTTAAATATGATGTAAATCACTAGAGCAAGGCTTCACCTAACCTAATGTATATAATCAACACAACGATCCTATCTAAGTTCTTGAGTTTTAATCTAGAGACGATGATTCTTTCCTAAGGTAATTGGTCAAGCTTTGTTCCAGTCAAGATTAATCCTATTTCACATACAATTATCCTAGCTTTAGTCCAGTCAAGAATAAAGGTATAATGAAAGCATTAAGTTCTCTAAAATAACTCCAAAGTTAAGTCATGAAACTAAACCCCAGAAAAACACACCGTATAGACACAGGTCTAAACTATATAGTTCCATTAATTATCTTAGTGGTTGTCAACCAAAATAATTAATTGTAATTTAGGTAAATATTGGTAAAAAATATTGGCAAGGGAAGGCTTGCCCCCAGTACACCCTTGTGGTGGGACCCCTCCTCGGACCCTCGCTTAGCGGGGACGCATAGTGCACCGGACCGCCCTTATTAGCCAAATATCTAACTTGGAAATTAAGCTCTATAGTTTAATTCTCTAATTAATAAATTAATAAATTATGAACTTGAAATCGGATTGCAAGTGCATATACTTCGATTAGGATCCGTCATAGCTCTAGCTATGGAGGAGTTAGTTCATGGTAGATGGAAAGAAAGTAAGAAAATTTAATAAAAAAACAAACTTGAAAACATAATTAATTCGGTTAACAAAATAAAGAGTTAAAGTAAATAGAAGAGAAGATGAAGTGAGAATAAACTTTGGAATGAAAACATGAAAAGTAAAATAACAACTAGAATTGTTTACAAATGTTGAATTAAGAGTTTGAGAAAGAAAAAAGGTACTAAAAGAAAGATGTTAAAACTACAATAGGAAATTAAAGGATGTGTTTTGAGATATGTCCCAGGTCTGTGTTGAAATCTGTTCCATGACTGCTTTCATGCTTTCCAATTTAGGTATTTATAGTTGCACATGCCTTCATGTATTCCCTGTAACTTCCAACTTTAATGCCATTAAAGAGAAGATTAATGAAAGTTTGAAATCTTTGTTCTAACTTCTTAACTTTAATATAATTAAAGAGAGCATTAAGTAGCGTAACTCCCTCTTGAGCATTCAAAAGACTCTTCAATACACTATTAAATAGTTATAACATTCCTTGTGTGGTTATTGAGCAATTTATGACAGTAAAGACTTATTTTTTTGGTAAGAATTGGGACGATGCAGTAACCTGAGACTTGACATCCCAACTAGGTCGGCACCCCAGGCTCAAGAACCGTAAAACCCGAAAGGAATTCAATAAATAAAAAATATAATGTTTAACAGGGGGAAGGAAAAGACTAAAAAAATAAATAATAAAGGAATTAACAAAATCCAAAGTGACCAATGTTACAAATATCATCAGACAGCAACGATTGACAAAAAGTTGGAGCCGAGTGCCACCAAATGATGGTGGAAGAGGAAACGCCGAAGCGGGCCAAGGCATCTGCTACACGATTGCCTTCTCTGTAGATGTGGGAGACTATAATCGTTATCTGAGAGCATTGGTTGAGGCACTTCAATCAATCTTGATGTACATACCAAGATACATGAGTCGATCTTGATTTTAGTTTATTAACTACTAATAATGAGTTAGATTCAATCCATAAATGATGTCAATTATTTTCCCAGGCAATATTGACTGTGAAAATTACAGCTTTTAGTTCTGCGAGATAGGCGAAGGTTGACGAAATCAGAAATGGAAAGCTCCCCCGCGTAAAGCCCCGGTGTGTTCGAAAGACCCCACCAGAACTTGCGGCTCTAGGAGTTCCAAGAGCTGAGCCATCTATATGATGGGATGATCCACCTGAGCTGGGAGATGTTCGGAGCAGGAGGCGGCCTGCACATGACCTGCAATCGTGCAAGAATGGCAGCATCCCGAGAAGTTTAGCAGCGCCCTTTCGTTAATGTAAACGATTCACGCATGAGACGATGTAGCAGCCGTACGACATTTTGGCTCGAAGGGAGCTATGAATTAAACAAAACTTCATTCCTTACGTGTCATATAAGCCAGAAATATGAGACGACAGCTAAACTCCAATGTGCAGCAACCTGGGTACCGAAGTTCACCCTATGTAAATTGTCAAAAAAGGAAGCAAAGTCAGAGGAGAAGGAAATCAGACGATCGAATATCATGCTAATCTCCCGCTAAAGGAAACTTGCAAAACAACAATTTATAAATAAGTGATCAACATCTTCAGTAGCTACGCCACATAGCATGCAACGTGAAGCCAAGTGAAACCCCTTCTACTGGAGGAATCTGCGGCCCCCAAACAAACTTGTGCCATTCCACTGGGTCTTCAATAGATATTTGTGACGAATAGAATAATTTAACCGAGCACACGCCCTTTATATCAGGCTCCCAAATGCAATAATCGGTGTGATCTAATCCCCGAGGAATCGAAATTATTCTGTTCTGTATCAGTAAGGGAAATTGGTTGAGATGATGCCAATTAGATTCAATTAGGAATTCATCTACACTGCTGAACTTTTTTCGTTGCATATCAATCAGAAGGCCTAACTGATCCTCCACCGAAGGAGTTATCCATCTGCCTGTCCAAAAATTTAACCTTGAAACTCTACCAATCCACCAATGCGTTTGATTTTTAATCAGGTCATAGACCAATCTGCAGGAAGACTAAACCGTAGAAGGAGCAATACATAACTTCGGGAGTTTGGATTTTGACAGGAACCTTAAGCGCAGTAGGCGAATGGCGAAGCTGTTCCCTTGGATCAGATCCCAACACGCCTTTTCAATAAGATCAACTTGATTGAAATCCCAAAAATCTTTAATCCCCTATTTTCCATATTCCTGCAACAAATTTGCCAAGGAACCGTTATTAGTTTTCTCTTATTAGCACTACCAGTTCAAAGGAAGTTTTTCACGCTTCTATTGAGTATTTTCAGAATAAAATGTGCTACTGATGAGAAAACATTTTTTTTTCTCCATTAGGTATTAATTCCAGAACAAGGCCAGAAGCAAGAGTTCCATAAGCAAGCGCATGAGAATCACTTTCCTCTTCTTACCCACTTCTATCTCCAAGACTTCAACCAGTCTCACAACATTGAGTATTCACTCGTTTATCCGTATTGTTAACTTATAATTACAAGTTCCTTGCTTCAAATGCATTTTCTGAGACCGATCGTGTAGGAATCTCCACCTCGAACTAAATGACTCAACCAATTTTTTTGGTAGGAAAGGGAAAGAAAAACAACAAAACCAAAACCTAACCCGGGATTAGCCTGGGGAAGCTAACCCCCACCCGATCATCCGACCAAAAAACTCAACCATTACTTTCTTTTTGTCTTGTTTTTTTTTTAAATTTTACATTATTTTTTATTTTTTTCTTTTTTTTTCTTTTAAACCTTTTTTTTCTTTTCAAAAGTACATAAAGTAGCAAAAATAATTATCGGCTTCCTATTTTCCACAAATTTTTAGCTCCCTAAAACATTCCTATTTGTGCACAATAATTGTAAATTCAGGGGTGAGAAAAGGGTATTTAAGATTTTAGGGGTTTCTAATGTGGTGAAACAAAGAAAGTGTTCATGGGTGAGAAAAGGGTATTTAAGATGTTAAGGGTTTCTAATATGGTGAAACAAAGAAAGTGGTATACGTAGGCTTCAACATGGCTTAACTAAACACGATGTAAAAGAGTTTTGGGTTAAACAAGGAAAAATAAGTTTTAACTTTGACAAAAGGCTACACTTAATTGCCTTGATGCCAAGTTCCAACTGGGTGCATGAGATTTCGACTAGCGTTTGATGCAAATTCTATAGACAATAGCAAGTATGAGCACACTCAAGAAAAAAATAAACCGAGCAATGTGTAATAAAATGTTCAAATAGTTAGTCTCAAAATTCACATGTGTTAGGGTTAATTTTTGTACCAAAAGGTTCAACTAAATGACAAGTTCAATGCTTATTTTCGATACAAGTGTATTCTCCGGAACTCCCATTCTAATCCAAAGTTCCTCAGTTTCGTAATGCTATCAAAAAAATGTAATTTCAAAATTTATGACTGCCATGGTGAAGTTTCATCTTAATATTTACGAGTTTTCTTCCTAAGTCCATCTTAAATCTTTGAACTTGACTCGAAAAGCAAAGACAAAGGTTCTAGATATGTAAGGAAGCATGCAACTAAATGAAATATTCCTAAAAAATAATAAACACAAATATAAACAATAAATGATAAAACCTTAAACTAAGATAGATAAAACCCTTTTTACCCTTCCTCGCATTTTAGAGCAAGCATTTATCCAAAAAAAATGCGATAAAAGGTAAAGTGGAAAAATAAAAAGGGTTAAAGAAAGACTCCCTCAAACTCAAGATGGTAGAGGAGATGTGATAGTTCAAATTCAATTGTTGCGTCAATTTGTTTGCTTTTTTGTGTTTTTACCTGCAAAATAAATAAACAAATAAATAAAACTTACTTAACGAAATAGTGTAAATAAAAGAGAAATTAAGAGAAAAAACTCGGGTTGCCTCCCGTTAGTCCTAAGATTATAGTCGTTTAGCTTGACTACAAACCTCCCTTTTATGTAAAGGAATGAAGCATTACGAGGAATCCAAATTTTTTAATAAATATTCTATGAATGCGAATTGGATCATTCTCTTTAAAATAAATCAATAAAACCCATGACTTAAATTTGTAAAAGTTATGCAAGAGTTTAGATGTCTCACTTTTTGACTCTTTTGGTAAGTCATATAATATGTAAAATTCTTGAATCGGGGTTGTTTCAAACTCTTCAATCATGGATTTTTGCACCATAAGTTCGGGTGTGGTCGTCTAATTTATTTGGGTGATGGAACTTTCCACTTAATTTGAAATGTCCAGCTCTTCAACTATGATTGGACTATCATTATTCACCGGAACATTCGATTCATATCTTTGTCAAGAGGTGGTTCAATTGAGGTAGATACTTGAAAATGGATATGTGAATTGGTCTCCATAGTTGATGTGCCTGCAACCAAATCAACCATTATACCATGTTTTAACAAATATTCTAACATAAAGTGTACTAAAGATCATCTTGATTTTCTTTTGAAGAAACAAAATCAATCATATTCTCCTCAATCGTCTTTTGTCTTTCGTTAACATATTGTGGAGATTTTGGAGAATCCCTTTGGTATTCACCCTATAAATCATACTCCCAATTCGAATAGTGAGAATTTTCATATAAAATCTTTTTCAAAATGTAACCCCCGTAATATGAATATGCCGCATCGCTAAGAGAGACATCAGGAAAGTTATCCTTCATAAATTAAATAATGATAATTGATTTTATTAAATTTATAAAAGAAACCAAATCATTATTAATTTAATTTATTTTTTTGTAATTATTAATTATTTTATTTAAAATATATGAAAATTTTATATTCTATAAATCGTACAAGTTTTTAACTAATATATTATATATTTTAGGGTAATTAATTTATTAGTCCCTATATTTTGACGAAACACACTATTTAGTCCCTATATTTTAAAAAACATACGGTAAAGTCCCTAACGTTTTTCTCAGTGAACTGTTTAGTCCCTAACGATTTTCTTTGTGAACTGTTTAGTCCCTGCCGTTAGACTCTCACGAAGATTTTGTTAGTCAATTTGGATTTGCGTTTTTCTTTTCCTTTATTTTCCTTTCCTTTAAACTTTAATGAATCTGAAATCAACTTTGAGTGTTCTTCTTATTGATTTTCTTCTTAATCGTTTAAATTCGTAAGCATTAGGTCCGTTCTTTTTCTTGTTCTCCATATAAATAGCTTTTTCTTCTAAATTGGATTTCCTCTTCTAAAGTTTGAAGGTAAATAGTAAAGGGTAATTTAGTCATTTCTGAAGTCATAAACGGTAAAAAATCTAACAAACAGACGGAATGACTAAACAGTTCACTGAGAAAAAGGTTAGGGACCTTACCATGTGTTTTTAAAAATACAGGGACTAAACAGTGTGTTTTGTCAAAATATAGGAACTAATAAATTAATTACCCTATATTTTAATCAGCGCATAAATCTTCGACCAGTTATAATATTGTAGGTAGTACTAAAAAATCAAAATGATGAGAAGGTTTGAGTTTTGAGTTTTGATAATAAACTCTAAATTCTGAAATAACTAGTTACTTAAACATTTTGATTTTATTGAAACAATCAATTTTGGAACAATCTATCAGATATCAACCATTTTGGGTTAAATGTACCATTGATCATTGAATTTATATGGTTGTTTCAAAATAGTCACTCAAATTCAATTTGTCTCGATAAAATCACTCAACTTTGAGTTTTGTCTCAATTAGATCACTCTGACGATTTCAGTGATTAAAAAACATCGGAATGATGACATAGGCGACATGTCAGATATCTAATTGAAACGAAAGGTGACTCTTACTTTTCGTTTTGGTCAGAGATTTGAGTTGGTTCATGTTGACGTGTCATCTATGTCATTATTTCGATGCGTTTTAACCACCGAAATCGGCGGAGTGACCTAATTAAGACAAAACTGAAAGTTGAATGATTTTATTGAGACAAATTAAAATTGAGTGACTATTTTAAAATAACCATATAAATTCAGTGACCAATACATTTAGCCTTTTGAAAAATGCATGAAAGACATTTGTAATTTTATTGGAATAAGAAAAAAAAAGGTACTTTTATTGAAAGAATAAAATATTTGTAACCATTTGGAATATAAATCAGAAATGGATATTTAGAATCAATTTGTTTTATACATTTTTTTTTCTATAAGTTTCTTATCATTTCTGTTAAATTCAAATCATTTTTTTCTCAATTAAATTTATTTGTAGGCATTCATTACAAGTAAATCTCATTTTAGTATACCCAATATAATTCTAGACATATCTATAATATATACCAATTTAAATAAAACTTTAATGGAGAGAGGATCCCTTAACAAGTTTTAAACCGAAAACTCGGACAAACTAAGAAAAACTACTAAGGTGCAAAAATACCCCTAACATTTTGGGTCAGGAGCAATTTTACTCCCAACGTCTAAAATAGTGCAATTTTACCCCCAACGTTGATAATTTGGATCAATTTCAGACACTATTATAAAACACAGATATTTTATTCCTTATTCTGCACCAATTGCATATCAGTTAGTTCTAAAAAAAGATTTCATGTTTTTTATAATTTAATAATTGAATTGGAGATT
Source organism: Euphorbia lathyris (assembly GCF_963576675.1). Classification (NCBI taxonomy): domain Eukaryota; kingdom Viridiplantae; phylum Streptophyta; class Magnoliopsida; order Malpighiales; family Euphorbiaceae; genus Euphorbia; species Euphorbia lathyris. Next base: position 1,982,630 of record NC_088917.1, on the reverse strand, counting down.
AATATTTATAAATTCGGTGGATTTTTTGATTTTTTTTTGTCCAATTCGTACAGAAGACATTATATTTTTTTATTTTTTTCGCATCTCAACATATGTTTGTTATTTGTTACTGATAAAATGTCGCATATGTGAAGTGTAGATGACAAGATTAATGAAGCGAGAAGACAATTTAATGAATTATTTCTCAAATTGATCCAAATTACATATCAGCGTTAGGGGTAAAATTGCTCCTGACCTAAAACGTTAGAGGTATTTTTACACCTTAACCCCTAAAAAAATAATTAGTTATTTGGGTAAAATATCAATTTTTTTTTAAAACAAAAATGGTTACAAATATTTATTGTTTAATTTTTTTTTTCTTATTCCAATAAAATTACAAATGTCTTTCATTTATGCATTTTTCTTTATTAAATCACAAATGTCTTTCATTCATGCCTTTTTTTTTTAGAAATAAATTCACTTTATTGGCTGTTGTATATATTAACCACATCATTTGGTTTCTTAATTGTACTTTTTTTTTCAAATTACCGTTTGGGGTTCTTTTTACCGGGGTTAATTGTATGAAAATTAGTTGCCATACTATAAAATTGAAGGGGTGTTTGGTTGCTCCTTTTCATACTTCTTTTTGCCTTTTCATTTCAAAATGAGAGTTTTAGGTGTTTGGTTAGTGACTTCCTGTTTGTTTTTTATATCTGAAAAACAGTATTAGGTGTTTGGTTAGTGATCTCCTGTTTGCCTTTTACACCCGAAAAACAGCATTTTACAAAAGCAGAGAATCTCTGCTTTTTGGAAAAGCAGCTTTTTCCAACAGCAAACAGTAAACCGTAACAGCAACAACAAACAACAACAACAAACCGTAACAGCAAACAACAAACCGTAACAGCGAATATCAAACAGCAACAGCAAACAATAGGTAAAACAAACGGGCCCTTAATAAAGTAATTTACCCTATTTAGAAGAAGTTATCCTTTTAGGCGGGTCTCCATTTATAAGTTCCATAAAGCCCATTTTCCCATTGTTTGTGGGTTATTTGATGGGCTTGGATTTATTCGATCTGGCTATATGTGTTGGGCCTGAGGATGGTTTAGGCTTGTGTATATTTTTTTTTTTTTTTTGGTAGAAAAGGAAAAGAAAAACGAAAAACAACAAACTACCCAGGAATTAGCCTAGGGAAGCTAACCCCAATCCTATCTTCTAAGAGAAGATGAGAGATGAAACTAGGGGAAACAGGAAGGGTAGTAACGCCTAACGTCCCTTCATGGCCCGCCGCCGCCAAGCGATCAGCAACACGATTCTGCTCTCTAAAAATGTGTCTGAACTCTACGAACTCAAAGGAGGAGCAAAGCCTTATAATAGCTTTGATGAGGTTGCGACTGTTAAGACCCATAGAATGATTCTCAGAAATCATTTTGATTGCTTCCAAATTATCAGACTCCACAGAGAGCCTCTTAACACCCAGCCTTTTAGCAAGATTGATTCCAGTAAGAATAGCCCAGAGCTCCGCAGAAAAGGAAGAACCCAACCCTAAATTCTGGGAGAACCCAGAAAGCCAGACGCCCCCTACATCTCTAAGCACACCTCCAGCCGCAATCTTACCGTTACTGAGGCAGGAACCATCAGTATTCAGCTTCACAACCCCCTCTCTTGGCCTGCTCCATCCCACGAGATGGACATCACAACACTGAGAGGCTCTGGCAAGGGACTCTCCTTTGAAACTATCGATAATAGAGAAAAGTTTTTTCGAGAAGAAATCAGCTAAGTTTGTCATAAAAACAGTTTTATCTCCAAAAATCTCCTCGTTTCTCCATTTCCAAACTTGGTGACAGATAATAGCAAAGAAAATGTCACCATGCTCCATGTATGGAAGCAACTTTCCTCTAACACCATCAGAGAACCAGTCGACCTCAGAATGTGCCATGAAGGAAGAGAAAATATGGTGTGGGAGAATTTTCCTCCAAACCTCTTTACTATTAGAGCAATCTCTAAGAGCATGGCACAAAGTCTCAACATGGCCTCTGCATCTACTGCAAGCTCCAGAATCAGCCAAGTGCCTTCTGTGCCTATCCGAATTAGTAAGAAGCCTGTCCTTAACGCCCAGCCACAGGAAACTCCTAATACGGAAAGGAACTTTAAGGGTCCAAATCGACTTCCACACATCCGAGGGAGGATCAGATCTAAAGAGAGAGAAAGCTTCAAAGGCCGATTTGCAAGAATAAACTCCATTGTTAGTCAGCGCCCAACAGTGCCTATCCAAGTCTTCCTCTTGATTACTCACCTTCACTCCCCGCATTCTAAGGAGAGTCTCAAGGCTAAAGAAAGTATCAAACTTTGACCAGATCCAGTCCCCTTCCGAGTCAACCATATCGGCAATCCTCCAGTTGCGTATATCACTAGGCGGGGGGGAAGAACACACCTCAATTAACGGTTTATCCCCAATCCAGTTATCAAACCAGAAACTAATGGACTTACCATTCCCCACCTCCAGGCCAACTCCCAAGCAGAACTCATCAAACACAGCACTAAGTCCTTTCCAGAGGAAGGAACAATTAGCAACTCTCTCTTTCGGGCCCCCGAAGATTTTGTCTTTCCGATACTTACCACAAAGGAGGCGAACCCAAAGAGAGGAAGGGTTTTGCCACATACGCCAAAGGAGTTTCATTAATAAAACTTTATTATTGTCCTTTGCTTTCCTAATACCCAGACCCCCAGAATCTTTAGGCTGGCAAACCTCACTCCAAGGCACAAGATGGATCTTCCTGCCCTCCGCAGCTTCCCCCCACAGGAACCTACGGTTAATCTTGTCAAGATCATTAAGCACAGGATCCGGAAGCTTACAAGCCTGCATGATGTGATTGGGAGCAGCACAATTAACAGATTGAATTAACGTGAGGCGGCCAGCGAGAGACAGAGTCTTGGCTTTCCAAATGGCACACTTCGAATTAGCTTTATCCAAAGTCTCTTTGAAGGAGCCTTTAGACACACGCTCACTATGGAGGGGAACGCCCAGATACTTCCCAAGAGAATCAGTAAGAGGAATACCTGAGAGATCACTTAATCTCTTACAGACTCTCTGATTCATATTCTTAGAGCACATCATCCTAGATTTCTGGATATTAAGCTTCTGCCCAGAGGCCGAACAAAAACAATCCAGAATATCCATAATGACTCTCAACTGCTCCTCATTACCCTCAAGAAAGATAAGGACATCATCTGCAAAGAATAAGTGAGTCACCTGGGGACAGAAGCTGTTGATCGCCACAGGGTGGAAACTCCCATTATCAATCGCATCCTGAATCAGGTGAGAGAGCCTCTCCATAGCAATAACAAAAAGGAAAGGGCTCATAGGATCCCCCTGACGGATTCCTCTGCCCGGGGAAAATTCCTCCGACATATCCCCATTGACCATAACTTGAAACACAGGAGAAGAAATACATACCTTAATTAAACTTCTCCAACTGTCCGGGATTCTAGCTCTCTCAAGGCTCTCCATCAAGAAATCCCAATTAATTCGATCATAGGCCTTCTCTAAATCCAGCTTCAGAGCCACAATGCCTTTCCTCCCCTTCCTAATCTTCATCGTGTGGACCATCTCTTGGGCGATCACCACATTATCCATCATTTGTCTACCAGGCACAAAGCTACCCTGATTCTGACAAATGATCGCAGGAAGAATGCCACGGATTCTATTAGCCACAATCTTTGTAACAGTTTTGTAAAGAACATTACAAAGACTGATAGGTCTCATATGCAAAAAGGAAGAAGGCTTATCAATCTTAGGAATCAGAACCAGGAGGGTTCTATTAACCAGCTCAATATCCTTCGAACCACTGAACACCCCCAAGACAAAATTATAGATGCCTTCCTTCACTACATCCCAATGCTTATGGTAAAAGCCCGCCGGAAGACCATCAATCCCAGGAGCTTTAGAAGCCCCAATGCTGAAGATAGCTTGGTCAATCTCTTTTCGGGAAATAGGTTGAAAGGCCTCCTGACTACAATCCTCACTGATTAAAGGAAATGTAGCAATAGAGTGAGCCCTCTCCAAAAGAACAGGTTCCTCTTTGAACAGCTCTCTGTAGAAATCCAGGGCTAAGTTCCGAATAACCTCATCTTCATAAACCCAATCACCATTAGAATCCTTAATGGCCTCAATTCTATTCCTCTGCCTTCTGATCAGGGTAGAGAGATGGAAGTATTTGGTATTACGATCCCCATCTCTAATCCAGGACTTCCGAGACTTCTGGAACCAAAGGAACTCCTCCTGCCTAAGCACAGCCTCCAGCTCCTTCTGAAGGGTTCTGAGGAGGCCCTCAAGGCTATGATCAAACCTCCCCTCCAACCTGCGTTGAATGCCCTCCATCCTCTTTAATAACTTGTTCTTCCTTCTGATAATATGCCCAAACACATTCCTATTCCACCCCTGCACCTTATTCCTGAACCCTTCAGCAGCTTGCAGTACATACGAATGAGGTCTCCAACTCTCATGAACGAACTCTTTAAACTTAGGATGGGACTCCCAAGCCAACTGATACCGGAACGGTCTCTTACCCCTAGGGTGCTTACCTCTCAAAAGTCTAAACAAAATAGGACAATGATCCGAATGACGGAACGGGAGGTTCAACACAGAGCACTCGGGGAAGGAAGTTAGAGCTAAAACATTAGCGTAGACTTTGTCCAATCGAACAAAAGTATTATTACGCTTCCAAGTGAATTTATGACCAGAAGCCCCCAGATCGGAAAGCCCACATAAATCCATACTATTCTTGTGATGCAGACAGCGATTAACATAATGATTGGATCCCCCTCTCTGATCACTCATAAAGGCGATATCATTGAAGTCACCCGCCACAAACCAGGGCTCCGAAATGCTGACACTCATAGAATAGAGAACCTCCCAGAGCCGTTTTCGATTAGACAAGATAGGGTCAGCATACACAAGGGTAATAAAAAAGGAAGTATTGCCGGAAATACTCACTTTACAATGAATGAACTGCTTATCCATGCTAAGAATATCAAAATGAATCCGATCTGGCCTCCAAAAAAGCCAAATCCCCCCAGCCCGGCCAGTTGCCTCCGATCTAACACAGTGCCAGTTCTTAAACTTCTTAACCACCTCATCTGCTTTCTCACCACTAATCTTAGTTTCCAAAAGAGCAAAACAAGATGGATTAAACTGCTTAATAAGATCATTAATATGGATACGGGTAGCCTTGCTAGCCGCACCCCTAACATTCCAAAATAACAAATCCATAGAAAGGAGGACAACTGACCACACCCCTACCCTAAGCTAGGTATTTACTAGGGGCTCCTGAGAGCCTTACTGAGGTACCCCCGGGCCCCCTCTTATCTGGAAACGCCAAAGTGTTAAGGCCACTTTTTTGTTTTCCTTTAAGCTTTTTCATATTAGTTTTGTTAACTCCCATAGATTTCCCAATCCCAGGATCAATACCAGGAACAGGAATACTAACCTCATTTGAATTCTTCATCCTTCTAGCTGCAAGGGTCAGGGTCCCCCCCTGGGCTTCATCCTTAGAGATAAAAAGTGGGTTCACAGATTCAACCACCTTCTCGACTGGATCTACAGACTCTAATCCTGGAATACTCTCATCCATATGATTCTCATCTTGGTCTGACTCTTGAACTTCCTCAATCATCAGGGCCCCAAATCTGGACCCAGGCAAGGCTACTGAAGAAACCCCAGCCTCCTTTCTAGCTTTGAGGACAGGCTTCTCCTTGACATTTGGAATAACAGTAGCTTTAGGAGAAAGGGACTTAGAATTTGTGTTGATATCAGGAGGACGATTGTGAACCACTGCAGGTTGATTCCTACGTCTAGCGGGCCTCTTTGCCACCATCCAGGGACCAAAGTTCCCTTCATACCCCTGGTTCCCTCCAGTAATCCGCACACTACTCTCAACCCTCTCTATAACAACCCTCTCCCTTTTAGGGCAACCCTCCTGAGAATGACCATACATGCCACAATCATAACAGATGTTATGTAAACCTTCATACTCAATAAAGAACACTTTATCCTGAACACAGAACTTAGAAAGTAAAGGTTTAGCCAGATCAACATCTATACATACCCTAGCAAACTTACCCCTAATGGCCCCAATTGTAGTCTTGTCCACATGGTGGACCTTACCAACCAAACCTCCTATTTTACTCAGAAAGTTTTCACTGTAGTACTCAATGGGAAGGCCCGGGAATCTTACCCAAGTCAAGATCCTGTTAACCGAACAGTCGTGAGGATTAAAATTAGGAACCCAAGGCCTTAAGGCCAAAACATGATTGGAAATGATATATGGGCCTCCCTTGATAACCGAATTATAATCCTCAACCCTAGTAAATTTAATGACATAGTAGTCATTTTCCAGGTCAGTAATACTGACTTTACCTTTCCTTGCCCACTGCGCTTGTATTCTTTGGGCAAAATAGTTAAAACTAATTCGCTTACCCAGGACAGTAACAATCAAAGACACCTTCCACTTCTCTCTAAGCTCACGCTTCTCTGCAGCGGAAAGTCTAATGACCGGACAGAGAGGATCCTCCTGGCCATTATCTTCCTCATCAGAATCCGAGAACATATCATCAGAATCTCCCACCATTAAAACTTCCTCTAAAACCGGCTCTTCCTCAGCCACCCCCATGACCGTGTCCTTCCAAGAGTTTTTACCAATCTCGCTCATCTGAACCCTAGGTCTGGGGGAGACCGTCTTCCCATGAGCTACTCCTACAACACCCACCCTTCCCGAATTATTAGAAACATCCAGACCCGAGGCAGCCTGCCTCCCCGTCGTAGCCCCTGCCTGCCCCTCACAGCCCGGAGAAGAGGATCCCACGCAAGGCACTGCGCCGACAGCCCCAGCCCACTGCCCGACCGAGGAGCCGGCAGCGCCTGGGCAGTGCCCGGCACTATCGGCGCATAGCCCTGCGCCAGGCACCCCCGGCCCCACTTCTCCCCTCGAGATTGGGGGAGCCTTACCCCCGGCATCAGAAAACCCAGCCGCCCGTATCTCCCATTGATCCGCACCCAGCCGCGACAACCTTGTCGAATCTGCCGCCTGTGGATCGCAAAGATCCGTCCCCAGCCGCACGGGCGGCGCCCGCGAGAACCCTGCCGACGCACCATCCATGCCCACGAGATCCCTACCGACGCCCCTGGATTCCCCTGCCTCCACCCCGCCAAGCGCCCCGCCCCGATCTACACCAGGTGCACGCTCGCCGCCAACAAAACTTGCCTCACCCTTCTCGCCCCAAACCACCAGGCCACCGCCCCCTTCCTTGCCGCAAATCCCCTCCAGATCCGACCCCCCCTCGCCGGCCACAGCCCCCCTCTCCCTAGATCTATCCCTAACACGCTTTACCATGAACCCTAGCCGAGAGAGAGAGAGAGAGAGGAGATAGATCTAAAAGAGAGAAAAATATCTAAAAGAGAGAAAAAGATATAAAAGAGAGAAATAGATCTGAGAGAGAGAGGATAGATCTAAAAGAGAGAAAAAAGATCTAAAAGAGAGAAATAGATCTGAGAGAGAGAAGATAGATCTCAAAATTCTCCATCTTCATAAAAATTCTTCACCATGACAACAGATCTGAGAGAGAGAAGCCAGATCTGAAAAAGAGAAGATAGATCTAAAAGAGAGAGAAAGATCTGTTTAGGCTTGTGTATATGGATCATCTCAATAGAAATTACAATTACAATTACAACATATTATAAAACTTAATTCTAAATATATCATTATTTTTTTATAGGGTAATTAATTTATTAGTCCCTATATTTTGACAAAACACACCGTTTAATCCCTGTATTTCAAAAACACACAATAAGGTCCCTAACCTTTTTCTCGGTGAACTGTTTAGTCATTCCGTCTGTTTGTTAGGTTTTTTACCGTTTATGAATTCGGAAATGACTAAATTACCTTTTACTATTTATCAGTCAAAAGCAATTCACACATCTATGTCTTTTTCTCACAAATGATTGAATCTCTAACTCATAATCGAATCACTCATGCTCACTCTTCCTGTTTGAATTGAAGGTAAAAATCGACTCAAATCTATCTTGCTTACCAGACCTAATGCTTACGAATTTGAACGATTAAGAATAAAATCAAGAAGAAGAACAGTCAAAGTTGATTTCAGATGCAGTAGAGTCTAAAGGAAAGGAAAATAATAAAAAAAAGAACGCACAGATGAGAAACAATAAATTTAATGGTCTTATATATTTAATTTTGTGGTAAAGGATAGTTAAGACATTATATTTTTATTTTAAATAGATTTTGACTCAAATCCAAATTGACTAACAGAATCTTCATGAGAATCTAACGACAGGGACTAAATAGATCACCGAGAAAAATCTTAGGAACTAAACAGTTCATCGAGAAAAAGGTTAAAGATATTACCATGTGTTTTTGAAAATATAGGGACTAAACGGTGTGTTTTGTCAAAATATAAGGACTAATAAATTAATTACTTTTTTTTATATATCACAAAACTAGTGATAGTTATAAAAAAACTCTTAATTTTCCCAAATATATAACATAATAGTTTCCTAGTTTATATATAGGATTAAAGCCCTATTTAGTCCAAGTATTACTCAAAATTTTGTCATTTGCTCTACGTGATATTATTTGATAACATTTGCACCTGAAATATTCTCATAGGAGGAATTTTAACCTATTTTGAATTAAAAATTATTCGATTTACTAAATTTTCTACATGACACAATTTTTAACATGTTTAAAAATACCCAGAAGCAATTTACCCTTAACATTTAAAATGATGTAATTTTATCCCTAACATTGGTAGAAAAGAGTAAATTTACCTTTAACATTGATAAATTTGGTCAATTTTAAAAATAATTCATCAAACTGTCTTCCCAGTCATGAAACTTTTTATTTACACTTCACATTTGCGTTATTTTATCACTAATTAGTAACATATTTACAAACAAATGAATAGATGTGGAAAAAATTAGAAAATTATACTGTATTTTGTACTAGTTAGACAAAAAAAAATTATTTTATCGAATTTAAAAATATTAATATCCAATTATACTATTAACTCATAAAAAATGTGATTTTTTTTAGAACCAACTAATATTCAACTCGTGCATAATAATGAACAAAATATTTGTGTTTTATAATGATGCCTGAAATTAACCAAACATACCAAAGTCAGGGGTAAAGTTGCTATTGGTGGCTAACGTTAGGAGTAAGATTGCACCATTTTAAACTTTAAGGGTAAAATTACTCTTGACTGTCAATGTAAGAGTATTTTTGTATCTTATCCCTAAACAATAAAAAGATGGTGCAATTCTCTCGTGCTAACAAAAGTCTCGTAATATCACTTTAGATTTTAAATAGTGCAAGTGGGAAGTAAATGGGGCGGGACGAGGAATGCATTTTCCATCCCCGTTTCCCATCCCCGCGAGCTAGACAAGAACAAATTTATCCCTATCCCCATCCCCATCCCCATCCTACGGAGAATCCCCATTCTCCGTTTATAGATGTACCAAAAACCTTATCCTCATTCTCATTCCCCCACGATGAATCCGTTTATGTTAAAAAAAATCAGTAAAGACTAAAATATTTAAAAAATAATAGCTAATAATTCCAAGTAATAACAATCATTTCAAATTTTCCAAACCACAAGAAACTAAAAATTCTAATTAAAATGTACTTAAATCATCTAAAAAAAATCAATTATCACGGGACGTATGGGCATCCCCATCGGGCATTAATGGAGTGGGGATGAGGATACCTTTCCCAATCCCCGCTACGGAGGACAAAATTATTCTCATCCTCATCCCATGAGGATCTTTATCGGAACTTACTCATATTCACATTTTGGTATATGAATTTCATTTTGTCTCAAAAATATACCTCAATTAAAGATGAATGGATAATTTAGTGCCTTTAACCGACAAGTGACCGGTCATTGCGAGTCTGACCATTTTTACATTGGTAAATTGAACTTTGGAATTTTTGTACATTTAGTTAAATAAAAAATAATAAAAAATTTGGATAAACGGGTTTCGGACTGCTACTGTCGGAAGGCAGCAGTAGCATGCATCTTGTGCCTTACGTGACAGCGCGGCCCACTACCTCGTGCAGCGGTGGCCACTCCCCATCCCATCCCAAAATTGTTCCGATATTTTATGTTATATATATATATATATATATGTTTCCAAATAGTATATTATATATCCAAGCACTGTTCAAAACCAAGGTCACTTAGGAGCTTGAAATCGAAAATCCGCCCCCGATTTTTTCCGATTAGTCATTCTAAGCGTTTTTATGGTCCCTAAATGATTTTTAGCTGTCTGGGTTCTGCCTCGGCCGCCTAGAACGCTTAGGCGCCGCCTAAACGACAATGAACAAAAGCATATCTTAGTATGAATTTATTTTTTCTTTATTATAATTTATTTTTGAGTTGTTTGAAAGACATTATTGTTGAAATGTTAATGTTTGCTAATTTTTAATGATATATATATATATATATATTACAAATGTACATATTTTTCTATATTAAATAATTTTATATTATCATTTTTAGCTAGTATAATGAATATTTGAATTGAATTTATATAACAATTTATTGATTAATAAATAAAAAATACAAAAATATAAATCCAATTAATTCCTAACTAATTCTCGATTAATCCTCGATGGCATGTCCGCTCGACTAGCGCCTAACGTTTTTTATAACCTTGATCTCAAGCGCGTAGAAGTCTTCAACTAGTTATAATAATAGGTAGTACTAACAAATCAAAATGTTGAGAAGGTATTTTTCTTTTTTGAAATAGTGAAGGTTTGAGTTTTCACTTTTGCTAATAAACTTTAAAGGATAAATAATTTATTACTCCCTATCTTTTTACTTAACACACTGTTTAGTTCCTCTATTTTGAAAAACACATTATAAAATTCCTATCTTTTGTCAATATTAACAATTTGGTCCTTTTGTCTAGTTTCTTTAGATTTTTAACCGAACATATCTTAGCTTTCAGGACAATTATAGTAGATACAAAATGATCATGTTACTATATTATTTTCCGACTGTCTGTTTATACCAAATATAACGGTTAAAAAGCTAAAAAAAAATTAGACAGAAAAACCGAGGGGTTAATATTGACAAAAGATAGAGATCTTATAATGTGTTTTTCAAAATAGAGGACTAAACATTGTGTTAGGTAAAAAGATGAGGACTAATAAATTATTTACCCAACTTTAAATTCTGAAACAAACAATTTTGAAACAATCTATTAAATATCGACTAGTTGGAAAAATGCATGAAAGCCATTTGTAATTTAATTGGAATAAGAAAAAAAAAAAGAGGAAATTACACAGTAACTCATCTTTTGATGTTTTTTTACAACATTCTATCTTCTTCTTTTTTCTATTATCATATGCTAGTTATTAAATTTAAAATATCAGATTCAGATACATTAATTTACACTTTTATCAAAATTGCAGTTACCAAACATTAATTATTTTATTATTAATTTTTGTAATACAAATTCATATTTCAATCCTATATTTTACCTTCTGCTGTTTCTTTCCTTTTTCTGGCCTTTTTTTCTTTTCATTTTCATTTTGCTACTGTTCCTGATTTTGGGTTTTTCTGGAATAATCAATTATATTGACTGCTTCATCTTAAATTTCACTGCAACTTGTGAACCCAGAAATGATACTGTTCAATTTTCTGGCTTTCGCCTGAATGTTTTTTCATCTGCCATAGTTTCATTCATAAACGAATCTTGTTTCGAAGCTTTTTTCCGGAAGTCCAGATTCTCCACATATTCTGAATCAGTTGGATTGGAAGCCAGAAACTCGGCTACCGCTCTTCCTTTGATAACCTTCTTCGTGATGTACTCAATGTCGAATTCTGACAACAGCAAGAGCTACCTTGATAACTTCCCCACCAAGGATGGAGATTGGCATAAATACTTAATGGGATTGTTGGTTTTCCATTTAATTCACATGAATTTCTCCATGGCTGATGCTTTGTGTTTTCAGCAAGGTATTTTCTAATTCTTTTTTTTAAAACAACCTTCTTGCTGGCAAACATCTTTTTTCTCCAGCCTGTTGGAGGAATTAAAAAAAAAAACACAGCTACATGAACAAAGATTGTAACTGGCACTGCAATGGATTTTCCGCAACAAAACTGTAAAAAAACAGAGAATATAATGAGTTCTACATAAACTATTATTTTCATTAATATTATCTAGAAAAAACAACCAAAATGAATATGGAAAAGATGAATATAATGAGTTTGGGACTGGTTACTTAAGAATATCAGATCAATTGTTCATGTTCACTTATTCAATTATATGAATGTCCAATCTTGATGTTATTCTCCAAAGAATTGGGAAAGTGAATATAAAGATCAGTTACTATGTTCACTCGTGATATGAATATTAGATCAGCTTTATTTTCAATTATGATTTTCATTCACATAGATGAGTAAAGTAGGAAACTGAAGCATCTGTACAGTTTTTTTTTAAATATGATTATTTCTATTGATTTAATGATTTAACACTATTATTAAGTTTTAAATTTAAAAAACACCCTACTTTAATGGGTTGTGTACAGTTGTGTCGATTGATGACAAAAAAATAGTTTAGTATTTTAGGAATTTGACACAATTGTAAATTTGTTAATAAGTATGGGACAGTTGTAATAAAGCCTTCGAATTCTTGACTTCTATGTAACTTACCCCCCAAAAAAAGGTACTTTTATTGAAAGAAAAAAATATTTGTAACCATTTGGAATAAAATCAGAAATGGATTTCTTAGAATCAATTTTGTTTTATACATTTCTTTTCTATAAGTTTCTTATCGTTTCTGTTAAATTCAAATCATTTTTTTCTCAATTAAATTTGTGGGCATTCATTACAAGCAAATCTCATTTTAGTACCTAATAAGGAGCAAGTGAATTTGCTCATTCACCGTTAGATCTAGACTTATTAAATCTAAGCTTCAGAATGCTTTGAATCTCCACCTTAGGATTCTAATAAGCCTAGATGTAATGATGAATGAGCAAATTCTACATGCTCATTAAGGTGCATGTGATCAAGACTGATAATTCTAGATATATCAATAATATATACCGATTTAAATAAAAACTTTAATTTAGAGATCCCGTTGTGAGTCTTAAAGCCAAAAATCGGACAAATTAAAAAAAGGTTAAGGTGCAAAAACCCCTAGCATTTTGGATCAAGAGCAATTTTACTCATAACGTCTAAAATAATGCAATTTTACCCATAACGTTAGTAGTCAAGAGCAATTTTACCCCTAACGTTGATAATTTGGGTCAATTTCGGATACTATTATAGAACACAGATATTTTGTTCCTTATTCTGCACCAATTGCATATCAGTTAGTTCTAAAAAAAAGATTTAATGTTTTTTATAATTTAATAATTGAATTAGAGATTAATATTTATAAATTCGGTGGATTTTTTTATTTTTTTTGTCCAATTCGTACAAAATACAGTATATTTTTTTTCTTCGCATCTCAACATATGTTTGTTATTTGTTATTGATAAAATGACGCACACGTGAAGTGTAGATGACAAGATTCATGACCGAGAAGACAGTTTAATGAATTATTTCTCAAATTGACCCAAATTATCAGCGTTAAGGGTAAAATTGCTCTTGGCTTTCAAGAGTAAAATTGTACTATTTTAGATGTTAGGGATAAAATTGCTCCTGACCTAAAACGTTAGGGGTATTTTTACACCTTAACCCCTAAAAAAATAACTAGTTATTTGGGTAAAATATCAATTTTTTTAAAACAAAAATGGTTACAAATATTTATTGTTCAATATTTTTTTTCTTATTACAATAAAATTACAAAATCCTTTCATTTATACATTTTTCTTTATTAAATCACAAATGTCTTTCATTCATGCATTTTTTTTTTGAAGAAACGAATGCTTTATTAATCACTAGAAATGGCATCCCGAATTAGAATGTCTTGAATGTCTACATGTAAAGAATAATGAATAAAAGAATTAGCATAGGACCGAGCAAGCCTTGCAAGTGCATTAGCTGCTTCGTTCGCTAATCTTGAACAAATACCACCGAAAATCTTGGGTGGTTGCTCAATAACCCTCTCACTTCATGAATCACACTACCAAATTCCATTAAATCTCGGTGGTTTGATGAGATGGCGTCAACCACATTTTTTGCATCGGACTCAAAAATGATTTCAGTAAAGTCTGTGGAGCTTACCCATAGGATGCTCTCTTAATTCTGTGGAGCTTGCCCATAGGATGCTCTCTTTTAGCGCCAGCGCCTCTGCTAGTTGGACCGACATAGTTCCTTCCAAATGCATGCTGAAACCTGATATGAAATTGCCCTTGATGTCCTGATGAATTGCACCAGCCCCAAAAGATCGAGAGTCAGCGAAAATTGCCGCATCAGTGTTACATTTGGTAGTACATGTTCCCGGTTTTTTCCATTTGATTTTCCACCGCTGGCCATCTAATTTTAGTGAATTGCTGCCCTCCCCCAAGTGGAAGCCTCCCTCATTGTTCAAATAGGTTCTGTTGACATTAAGTTCAGCTTCAAAAATAGTATTTGGGATTAATGCATACACCACAGCAGCACGGGCTCTCATTGCTGCATATCGGCGTTCTGGGGCTGCAACGGCAGTTGCAGCAGCATGGCGTTCCTTTGAGGCAGATGGTGGATTCTCCCTTGTTGGTGCGTTGTTGTCTCGTCAAGGAGGGATGGTCTCGACCTCTAATTTAGGAACTGGCATGCTAGCAGCGTTCAACGGTCGTGCAACGGATCGGAGATGTTCTTCCGCGGTAGCAGCTACTGCTATATCTGCGCTGAACTCATCAGAAGCTTCAACGAGCTCTTTGCTCTGATCACCTGCAGAAGCATCCAGATCGTCGTGTTCCTCGCCTTGCTTATCACCAACAACAGAAAATCCTGCATTTTCTTCGGTTCGAACAGCAGCATTCAAATGCAAGCCTGCTGCTGATCTTCTTTCATTCCTTGCAGATAATGTTGGAAATTAGGCTAAGGTATAGCAGCGGAAATATAAAATTTTTAACCTATTTCCATAAACCACAAGATCCGTTAACCGTTATTTCATATAAAGAGGGATAAGAAGAATTACCTCTTGATGATCAATCTACCGTTGTTAATGAAGTGCCCACAACTTCAAAAGAGATAGAAACTGTCTACCAATCTGTCCCTATTCGAAACAGACCTTCCAGACCTCCGAACGACAATCCCTTCGGTGGAAACGTGGAAGAATATGTCTAGAAGCTCCTGTCCAAAAATCGCGACGATCGACGGTTCAATCTCCGGGAATCCACGAAATCGTGAACTAACCTGATGTAGGAGTAGTAAAACGAATTTCTCCCTTTTGTTTGTTTTTCTTCTTCGAGTTCCCAAACACGAAATAAAACACGGGAAGATTAATTTAGTATCAACCGTTGAATAGCAACCAAAGTAGATTGCCTCTAACTAATCAACACAAGATCAAGGATAAAAGAAATAGATGAAAATCAATTGATCAAACGAAGCCGTAGAGAAATCTCGTCCTCGAACTAGGGGTGTCAAATTTTCTCTCTCTTGGACTAGGTGAATTTCGAAAATCACAAGTAGGGTATGGCTTGCTTGGATTTCGAAAATCTCAAGGGAAGGGGTATTTATAATCTCTTGTATCTAATCCCTAGTTAGATAGAATTAGGTTACTGAATAGGAATTCCATTCGGAATAGAATTCCTAATTATTATCTCACTATATATCTAATATATTAAGGATAATAATAATAACCTTATTGGATAATAATAGGAGTATATTAATCTAATTAAAACTCCTAACTTAATTATCTCTTAATTAATTTAATTCATATTCCTAATCTAATTAAGATTAACAAAATCAAATTAATTATTCATGTATATCACTACATGAATTTCGACCCCCTTATGTCCATGGGCCTTATTGGGCTCAATTGGGCTTCTATCAATTATTAACATCTATCTCTCTTTTAGGTTCCAAGTCTTATGTGTGATCCATTAGGTTCTTATTGCTTCTAGCCGTATGCAACGTTATTAAATTAATTTTCAAAGAATTATATTTAATCTTTGCATAACGGAATGATGTACAGAGTATGTGATTAGCAAGTCCGTAATCATTTTCCAGAGCTATAAGAAGACAGGTTGATTCTGTCGTTAACCTTTCCGTATTAGTTACAGTATAATTCGATCCTTTATCAACTACATCCTTGAACTGAATCTTATGACTATGGGTGATGTCAAGTCACATATAGTGAGACGTTCGTTTTACTTGTACAGGCCGAGTCAACTCAAAAAGATAGGTTAAGTGAAATCTGTATTTCTTACTCTTAAGCTATCACCTTACAAGGATTTAGAGTCGAGTCTTCCACAAGCGATCCATGGATGTATCTCCCATTTATCGGGAGTGATAAATGCTCAATCCAATATATAACGACTCCGCAATTACTTCCTGTGATACCCAACGTCTACTGTTCACACCCCATAGTCATCTCTGTTAAGGATCGTGTTACACCAGAGTCAAAGCATCACATTCCGTAATCCAGAATACCAATTAATATTCCTTTGAGTCTGAGGATTAGTTATACCTATTAATACCAATGAGATGAACAGGTGACAAGGATGAATCTACCCATCCTGTTATCTCAAATCGGATCCCCAATACTAATGAACAACGTTTCATCGGATCTATGTAACTGTCCAGATATCTGTATATATGAAGCTTGTGAGATCAGCTTTCTGTCGGACAGAAGACATTGTTACATACAAGTCTCAACAGTGATATGTCAATCCCAAACATATCACTTGACTTGGGGTGGTTTTAAGTTTATCAGTTTACTATAAAGTTTTGTCTCACTTCATGCTTGTATGAACACTTTATAATCACTTTAAATAAACTTACGGATTTCCTTTTATTAGACTTTATTTAGTGCTTAAAAGGGATTGCCTTTATATAGTTATAAAACATATATCTCATTAAACAAATGATATAAAGAACAATTCATTTACATTAAGTTTGTATCCTAGAACAATTGTCTATAGGACACTAAACCCCAACATACTCCCACTTGGACTAAAGCCAATTGTTTCTAAAACTTATCCCAATAGAAGTTAAATGACAATCATGTATTCTCTGGGTTAAAGGCTTTGTCAACGGATCTTCAACGTTGTCCTCTGTAGGTACTCTTTCTATTCTCACATCTCCTCTAGCCACAATCTCTCTAATGATGTGGTATCGCTTAAGGTAATGCTTGGATGCATTATGAGACCGTGGTTCCTTTGCTTGCGCAATGGCTCCATTGTTATCACAGTACAGTGTAATGGGATTGACAATGTCAGGCACCACACCTAGTTCTGTAATGAACTTTCTAATCCAAACCGCTTCCTTTGCTGCTTCCGCAGCTGCGATATACTCTGACTCGGTCGTAGAGAAAGCTACGCTTCCCTGCTTGGAACTCTTCCAACTGACCGCGCCCCCATTCAAGATAAACAGGTATCCTGATTGGGATTTATAATCATTCTCATCTGTGAGATGACTTGCGTCTGAAAATCCTTCTATTTTCAGATCACCTTCTCCATACACTAGGAACATATCTTTAGTTCTTCTCAAGTACTTAAGAATGTTCTTGACGGCAATCCAATGCTCGTCTCTCGGATTCCCTTGGTAACGACTCGTTACAGATAACGCGAACGCTACGTCAGGTCTAGTGCATAGCATAGCATACATAATCGAACCGATTGCGCTGGCGTATGGGACTACAGCCATGCGTCGTTTATCATCATCGGTTTTAGGACATTGATGATTGTTTAACTTTACTCCATGTAACATGGGTAAGTTACCTCGTTTCGATTCAAGCATGCTAAACCGATTTAGCACCTTTTCAATGTATGTAGCCTGTGAAAAACCAAGCAGTCTTCTCGATCTATCTCTATAGATCTTTATACCAAGTATATAAGCTGCTTCACCAAGGTCTTTCATTGAGAAGTTACCAGATAACCATACTTTCACTGACTGTAAGAGAGCAACGTCATTTCCCATTAATAATATATCGTCCACATATAGTATGAGAAATGCTATAGAGCTCCCACTTGCTTTCTTGTAAATGCAAGCTTCTTCGCAATTTTGTTCAAAACCAAATTGTTTTATGGTTACGTCAAAACGCTTATTCCAGCTTCTAGATGCTTGCTTGAGTCCATAAATGGATCTCTGAAGTTTGCAAACTTTATTTGCATCCTTCGATATGAAACCTTCAGGCTGCATCATATATACATCCTCAAGCAGGTTTCCGTTTAGGAAAGCTGTTTTCACATCCATTTGCCAAATCTCATAATCGTAGTGAGCGGCAATTGCAAGCATGATTCTGATTGATTTGGACATAGCCACAGGAGAGAAAGTTTCGTCATAATCAATTCCTTGCTTCTGACGATATCCTTTCGCTACTAACCTAGCTTTGTAGGTGCTAACCTTTCCATCCATGTCTGTCTTCTTTTTGAAGATCCACCTGCACCCAATGGGTATTATCCCTTCGGGTGGATCAACCAAAGTCCACACTTGGTTAGTATACATGGAATCCATTTTAGAATCCATGGCCTCAAGCCATGCTTTAGAATCTGGACTAGTAAGAGCCTCTTCATAGTTTTCGGGTTCGTCGTCTAACACGGGAACCTCATTATCATCTCCCACTAGAAAACCATATCTAACTGGGAGTTCACAAACTCTTTGTGATCTACGAATAGGTGGCACTGGAGTCTCATCTAATGGGACTCCTTCGGGTACCTCAACCGCCTCTGTTGTTTCAGTCGGTGTTTCTTCTTCTTGAACTTCGTCAAGTTCAATCATGATTCCCTTTTGGGTTTCTTCGAGAAACTCTTTCTCTAAGAAGGTCGCGTGCTTGGATACGATTACTTTCTGATCATCTGGATGATAGAAGTAATATCCCATAGTTTCCTTAGGGTATCCAATGAAGAAACATTTATCAGATTTCGAATCTAGTTTGTCGGACGCAATGCGTTTGACAAAGGCTGAACAACCCTATACTCTCATAAATGAAAACACGGGTTTCCTACCAACGAACAATTCATATGGTGTGGAACTAGCGGATTTAGTTGGTACTCGATTTAGGGTGAAGAGGGCAGTTTCTAAGGCATAGCCCCAGAACGTCTTTGGAAGTAAAGCCATGCTCATCATGGATCGTACCATATCTAGTAGGGTACGGTTTCTCACCATTGTGTTGTGGTGTATAGGGAGGTGTCCATTGTGAGCATATCCCATATTTAGTTAGATAATTCAGAAAATCATCTAAAAGATATTCGCCACCTCGATCAGATCGAAGCGTCTTTATTTTCTTTCCTAATTGATTTTCTACTTCATTCTTGAAGCATTTGAATTTCTCAAAAGCTTCTGACTTGTGCTTCATCAAGTAGATGTAACCATATCAGGTATGGTCATCTATGAAGCTTATGAAGAATCTGAATCCTCCTCTTGCTTAGACTGACATAGGACCACATACATCTGAATGAATGAGTTCTAGAGTGTCTGATACACGCTCACCTTTATTGCTAAAGGGTGTCTTTGTCATTTTACCTTTTAAACATGATTCGCATGTTTCCAATGATTCGGGATAGATTGGATCTATAAGCCCATCTGAATGTAGCTTTAGCATGCGTCTCTTGTTTATATGGCCTAAACGACAATGCCACAAGTAAGTTGAATTATCTAGCTTATGTCTTTTGGTATCAATTGCATAAGTAGGAATTTTGTTATCTAACACATAAATCCCATTTTGTGAAATTCCTGAAAAATAAAAGATCGAATCTTTATAAAAATTGCAACTCTTGTCTTTTATTGAAATATGAAAAACCATCGTCAACAAGACGGCTAATAGAAATAATGTTGCGAGACATTTGAGGAACGTATAAACAATTCCTTAATTCTATTACAAGCCCAGAGGGCAAATTTAAAACATAATCTCCAATTGCGAGGGCGGCAACTCTTGCTCCATTTCCTACTCGCAAGCTTATGCTTTCTTTCTTTAGTTCCCTAGTCTGATTTAGCTCCTGCATATTTGTAAAAATATGAGATCCACATCCGGTATCTAATACCCAAGATTCAGATAGTGAAACTGTATTTATTTCAATATAAAACATACCAGATGTTGAAGCACCGCCATTTCCCTTCTTGAGGGAGGCTAGGTACTCCTTGCAGTTCCTCTTCCAATGCCCGTCTTTACCACAGAAGTGGCACTCTCCTTTGGGCTTCTTCACTTCCTTTCCCTTAGCTTTGTAGGGCACGGCTTTCTTACCTTTCTTGGGATAATTAAGATTGGGCTAGCTCCCTTTCCTTTTCTTTGATCCCTCAATGACAAGAGCCGGTATGGCTTTGTCTTTCTTCATATTGGGCTCAACTGACTTGAGCATATTTGCAAGCTCTTCAAGAGAGGTTTGCAAGTCATTCATCTGATAGTTCATAATGAACTGTGAATAACTTTCTAGGAGGGATTGAAGAATTAAGTCTATACTTAATTCGTTATCCATCGCAAATCCAATACTAGAAAGTTTGGTAATGTAGCCAATCATCTTGACACAAATGTGTCATGACAGATGTGCCCTCTTGCATCCTACTGCGATATAGCAACTTGGATATCTCGTAGCATTCGCACCTGGTTTGTTTCCCAAACAATTCCTTTAGGTGGAATAGGCATCCATTTCCTCATGTTGCCTTTGTAATTCCGTTATCATCGATGCAAGTATGATGCATCCGGCATGATCATCATCAGCCTTATGCTTCTGGTAAGCATCAATTTCCTCAATGGGAGCATCATCAGCAGGGAGATGGGGTATCGATGTATCAAGTACATACCCTATTTTATCGAACTTCAAAACAATTTTGAGGTTATGAAACCAGTCGGTGAAGTTTGAACCATTCAATTTGTTATCGGTAAGAATGTTTTGCAGATTGGTTTTAGTCATGATTATAAGAGTGGGTTTAATTAAATCTGAGAGTGAGAAAGAGTAAACGTATGTCATTCATTTGCTTAAAGTATATCAATCTAAAATTATAGGCCTTTTAGTTTATTTTAGATTTCTCCCACTATTTTGCCAAATTAATAACCCTCCATATTAATTCGAAGAATTTCACAAATCCTTTAGTGAGCTAGGATCCTAACTCCTGAGATTTCGCCTTGAGTTTACTCAACAAGCTAGTCTCATTCATTAGGTAGATTCATGTAATCAATCACATCTTTAATATGATTCCTAGGTTATTGGGTTACTAACCACATTAGTAACTAATATGCTATTCATATTAATCCCAACCGTCTTGCCTATTAGTTTATGACAACATGAGTTTACTCATCCAATTATCATAATCTAATTTAAGTATTACCCCATATTCATGAAAAATGATTTTCGATAATTCAGGTGTTACCAAAAGGACCCCGAGCTTGAGTTTACTCAACAACCCAAAGGCCCTCAGCACTGCCGGCTGAATTATAATATTAGGGAGGGGCAACCGATTTTAATAACTTGTTTATTTACTTAACTTTTTAATGAGGGATTTTATTTTAGGTCTCATAATCTAACTTAGTCTTGATTTGCTTTAGCATACATCAGACACATACATTCACATACATTGGCGTTATGGACATATCATCTAAATTATTCCGTCGAGCCAGAGACGGAATAAAAGGGCAAACCTAAGGAAATACTAACTATTACATATTTCTCTTTAGGTCCTCCGTCTTCTCCATGGCGCCTTGAAATTATATATTAATTTCTATACTACTAAAGGAAACTTCAATTGAATTGAAGGGAATCAGATGAGAGGAGAAATTACAATAGATAGTAGAAAGGCACGACTTGCAGACCCTATTTCAAAAATACCAAAACTAAAGAGGGTCCAAATATGTCCATAACTCCAAACATGCATAGACTCAATTAAATAAATTTAATTGGTTGATTACATAACTATCTTATGTAATATTTATGTTAATCACATTAACTTATCAATTAACTTTCATCCAATTTTTACTTCTAATAGTTTTCGTATCTTTTATATTAATCTTTAGATTAATATAACTATACAAAACTTTAATTATGCACGTCCCAATTATTTTGATTTTAATTCATTTAACATTTTGATTTACAAATTGGTAAAACAAACTTTTAAACAAATTTTCATTCGATAAGCAAAACAGAAAACTATCAATTTCTGAAACATATATATTTAAATATAAAAACGATTTTAAATATATATATATCAGTTCTAAAACGGTTTTAAAACGATTTTCAGAAAATAGGAAAAACTACTATAGATTTCCGTTTTATCTTTAGAATTAATAAAACTGATTTTATCAATCTAACTATAAAACTAATAGATTTCGTTATAATGATTATCAACCAAAATAATTAGGAACATACGCATAATCTCTTTTAATTAACAATTAATTAAAACTTATTTATCTTTAGAATCAATTAATCAAAACAAGTTGTTAATTAATCCAAACTATAAATATTTATTCAATCCTATTGAAAAACTTCTAAATTTTCATATATGAAATAACGGATTTAACGATGGCTCTGATACCACTGTTGGAAATTAGGCTAAGGTATAGCAGCGGAAATATAATTTTTTTAACCTATTTCCATAAACCACAAGATCCGTTAACCGTTATTTCATATAAAGAGGGATAAGAAGAATTACCTCTTGATGATCAATCTACCGTTGTTAATGAAGTGCCCACAACTTCAAAAGAGATAGAAACTGTCTACCAATCTGCCCCTATCCGAAACAGACCTTCCAGACCTCCGAACGATAATCCCTTCGGTGGAAACGTGGAAGAATATGTCTAAAAGCTCCTGTCCAAAAATCGCGACGATCGACGGTCCAATCTCTGAGAATCCGCGAAATCGTGAACTGACCTGATGTAGAGTAGTAAAACGAATTTCTCCCTTTTGTTTGTTTTACTTCTTCGAGTTTCCAAACACGAAATAAAACACGGGAAGATTAATTTAGTATCAACTGTTGAATAACAACCAAAGTAGATTGCCTCTAACTAATCAACACAAGATCAAGGATAAAAGAAATAGATGAAAATCAATTGATCAAACGAAGCCGTAGAGAAATCTCGTCCTCGAACTAGGGGTGTCAAATTTTCTCTCTCTTAGACTAGGAGAATTTCGAAAATCACAAGTAGGGTATGGCTTGCTTGGATTTCGAAAATCTCAAGGGAAGAGGTATTTATAATCTCTTGTATCTAATCTCTAGTTAGATAGAATTAGGTTACTGAATAGGAATTCCATTCGGAATAGAATTCCTAATTATTATCTCACTATATATCTAATATATTAAGGATAATAATAATAACCTTATTGGATAATAATAGGAGTATATTAATCTAATTAAAACTACTAACTTAATTATCTCTTAATTAATTTAATTCATATTCCTAATCTAATTAGGATTAACAAAATCAAATTAATTATTCATGTATATCACTACATGAATTTTGACCCCCTTATGTCCATGGGCCTTATTAGGCTCAATTGGGCTTCTATCAATTATTAACATCTATCTCTCTTTTAGGTTCCAAGTCTTATGTGTGATCCATTAGGTTCTTATTGCTTCTAGCCATATGCAACGTTATTAAATTAATTTTCAAAGAATTATATTTAATCTTTGCATAACGGAATGATGTACAGAGTATGTGATTAGCAAGTCCGTATCATTCCCCCAGAGCTATAAGAAGACAGGTTGATTCTGTCGTTAACCTTTTCGTATTAGTTACAGTATAATTCGATCCTTTATCAACTACATCATTGAACTGAATCTTATGACTATGGGTGATGTCAAGTCACATATAGCGAGACGTTCGTTTTACTTGTACAGGCCGAGTCAACTCAAAAAGATAGGTTAAGTGAAATCTGTATTTCTTACTCTTAAGCTATCACCTTGCAAGGATTTAGAGTCGAGTCTTCCACAAGCGATCCATGGATGTATCTCCCACTTATCGGGAGTGATAAATGCTCAATCCAATATATAACGACTCCGCAATTACTTCCTGTGATACCCAACGTCTACTGTTCACACCCCAGAGTCATCTCTGTTAAGGATCGTGTTACACCAGAGTCAAAGCATCACATTCCGTAATCCAGAATACCAATTAATATTCCTTTGAGTCTGAGGATTAGTTATGCCTATTAATACCAATGAGATGAACAGGTGACAAGGATGAATCTACCCATCCTTTTATCTCAAATCGGATCCCCAATCCTAATGAACAACGTTTCATTGGATCTATGAAACTGTCCAGATATCTGTATATATGAAGCTTGTGAGATCAGCTTTCTGTCGGACAGAAGACATTGTTACATACAAGTCTCAACAGTGATATGTCAATCCCAAACATATCACTTGACTTGGGGTGGTTTTAAGTTTATCAGTTTACTATAAAGTTTTGTCTCACTTCATGCTTGTATGAACACTTTATAATCACTTTAAATAAACTTACAGATTTCCTTTTATTAGACTTTATTTAGTGCTTAAAAGGGATTGCCTTTATATAGTTATAAAACATATATCTCATTAAACAAATGATATAGAACAATTCATTTACATTAAGTTTGTATCCTAGAACAATTGTCTATAGGACACTAAACCCCAACATACTCCCACTTGGACTAAAGCCAATTGTTTCTAAAACTTATCCCAGTAGAAGTTAAATGACGATCATGTATTCTCTGGGTTAAAGGCTTTGTCAACGGATCTGCAACGTTGTCCTCTGTAGGTACTCTTTCTATTCTCACATCTCCTCTAGCCACAATCTCTCTAATGATGTGGTATCGCTTAAGGTAATGCTTGGATGCATTATGAGACCGTGGTTCCTTTGCTTGCGCAATGGCTCCATTGTTATCACAATACAGTGTAATAGGATTGACAATGTCAGGAACCACACCTAGTTCTGTAATGAACTTTCTAATCCAAACCGCTTCCTTTGCTGCTTCCGCAGCTGCGATATACTCTGACTCGGTCGTAGAGAAAGCTACGCTTCCCTGCTTGGAACTCTTCCAACTAACCGCACCCCCATTCAAGATAAACAGGTATCCTGATTGGGATTTATAATCATTCTCATTTGTGAGATGACTTGCGTCTGGAAATCCTTCTATTTTCAGATCACCTTCTCCGTACACTAGGAACATATCTTTAGTTCTTCTCAAGTACTTAAGAATGTTCTTGACGGCAATCCAATGCTCGTCTCCCGGATTCCCTTGGTAACGACTCGTTATAGATAACGCGAACGCTACGCCAGGTCTAGTGCATAGCATAGCATACATAATTGAACCAATTGCGCTGGCGTACGGGACTACAGCCATGCATCATTTATCATCATCGGTTTTAGGACATTGATGATTGTTTAACTTTACTCCATGTAACATGGGTAAGTTACCTCGTTTCGATTCAAGCATGCTAAACCGATTTAGCACCTTTTCAATGTATGTAGCCTGTGAAAAACCAAGCAGTCTTCTCGATCTATCTCTATAGATCTTTATACCAAGTATTCAATTTAATGGCATCCGAACTACCCTCAGTTAGCATCTGAAGTATCCAATCCTCCACTCTATCTTCTCTACTGGAAAGCGGGATTACCATTTTACCAATCATAGAGGCAATATCGGGTGCAAACATCATATTAATTTTACCGCGGTCCCACAATCTAGTACCAGGGATGAAAAGTTCATTTACCGTCATCTCAATGTTGCTAACATTATCAATTGGCCCCACACACAACTTCTCTCCTTCCCAAATCCAGGTGTCACGATGAGCTAGTACTTGCTCCCCTCTCCCAACATGCCATCTCAAGCCAGACTTCATCAATTCAATAGAACTCCATACACTCCTCCAAACAAAACTAGGATTATTGCCCAGTTTGGATGACAGGAAAGTCCCTCTAGGATAATATTTTGCTTTGAACATTCGACTAACCACTGTATGAGGCTCATCAATCAATTTATATGCCTGTTTACCTAGCAGAGCCAAATTAAAGTCATGTAACTCATAGAAACCTAATCCACCTCCACTTTTCTGCCTACAAAGTCGCTTCAATTCGAACCAGTGAATCCGTTTACTACCATCTTCCTTCGTACCCCACCAGAAGGAATTCATCATCTTCTGCAGCTCATCACATGTAGATCTGGGTAACAGGAACCTGCTCATATAGAAAGTTGGAAGCGCCTGAGCCATAGATTTGAGCAGAAGTTCATTGCCAGCGGCTGATAGGAATCAGAAAGTCCAACTATTAAGCCTTTTTGCTAACTTCTCCTTCAAAAAACCAAAAATTGATCGTTTTGATCTGCCGATTAGGGAGGGAAGTCCCAGGTATCGACCCGTATCTAGTGGTGTCTATACCTGGAGTATATCGCTAATAGCATCTCTTAGCTCTCCTCTCACATTCGAACTAAAGAAGATTCTAGATTTGCTTAGGTTCACAACCTGGCCCGACATTTCCTCATGCTCAGCAAGCAAACCCCTCACATTAATACACTCCTCTTCTGAAGCCTGAAAGAAAAGGAAACTGTCATCTGTAAAAAGCAGATGTGTAACGCTCGGAGCTCCCGGGCATATCCGACATCCCTTAGTCGCTCCCCTACTTTCAGCTCTTGTAATCAATTGTGACAGTACCTCTGTGCATAGTAGAAAAAGACAAGGAGATAGCGGGTCCCTTTAGCGAAGGCCTCTTCCAGGGGCAATAGGGCCAACCACATTTGAATTAATCCTAACAGAGTATGATACTGTAGTTACACAGAGCATAATCCATTCAATCTATTTGTCACAGAAGCCCATCTTCCTCATTACCTTCCTTAGGAATCCTCAATCCACCTTATCATAAGCCTTGCTAATATCAATCTTCAGGGCCACTTCACTTAGCACCTCTATTCTTCCTCTTCATATAATGTATAAGCTCAAAGGCTATCTGCACACTATCAATTAGAGACCTTCCAGGCACAAAGGCAGATTGATTTTCAAAAATAAGCTCAAGCAGGATCATTTTTAGCCTATTAGCCAAGACCTTTGCAATTATCTTATACAAAACATTGCATAAAGAAATTGGTCTCAAATCAGTCATTCGACGAGGGTTCTCGCATTTAGGAATCAATGTGACAATAGTATCATTCAATTTTGCTGGGAATTCATTTTGATCAAGCTAATCATAACAAGCAACAAATACATCCCTACCAATAAGAGGCCAATAGTGTTGGAAAAAACCTGGAATAAGCCCATTAGGGCTAGGCGACTTGTCCGGATGCATTTGATTAATTGCAACGGTGAATTATCAGAGGTAAACGCTTTTGTCAGCTCTTTATTCATAGTAACAATCACTTTCTCAACAAGAACAACAACAGCTTCATATCCAGGCCTCTCACTGCTTTTGAATAGTTGTTCAAAGTACCTGGTAACAATTTCGTCCATACCAATCTGGTCAGAAACTTCAATTTGATTATCATCAATGAGACTCGTGATCGTATTAATGTGCCTCCTTGCTTTCACACATGCATGGAAGAACTTAGAGTATGAATCCCCATCCTTTAGCCAAAACGCTTTTGCTCGCTGGTACCAATAACTCTCCTCCTGTTCAAGAATGACGTTCATGTCATTTTTAATCTTTATGAACTCTTCCACTGATTGCGGATCTGTACTATCTCTCATCTGCTCCAGTAGTAACTTACATCTTGCAATTTTCCGTGTAAATCTTGTTCTAAAGTGATGCCCCTAGTTTTCCATAGCCTCACAACACTTGGCAAGACGTGTGGTTATATCCCCCCTCTATTCTATCCCCAGATTCCTATAACCAATCCTTCAAATTCCATTTCCCGGAGCCAAGCCCTATCAAACTGAAATGTGCCTTTTCGTTTTCCGGTTCGGCGACCATACACCTGCAGTAAGATAGGTGAGTGATCCGAATAGGCAGAAACCAGATTTGTGACTTCATACTGTGTGAACCGATCACACCAATCAAGTGAACCAAACACCCTATCCAGTTTTCCCGAATCCATAACCTCGTTCCCCTTCATTTCTCCCAAGTATACAGGCTACCCTTCATTCGAAGTTCAATCAGGGTGGTTGAAGCAATGATTTCAGCAAACTGTTGTATAAGAGATTGAGGATATGGTGCACCTCCCGCTTTCTCTTTCCTGTCTAAAATACAATTAAAGTCTCCAATCACGACCCAAGGAAGGGTAGAGCTATTTGCAATATTACCCAACAGCTCCTAAGATTCACTGTGCCTACTACGATCAGCCACACCATAAAACCCCACTAACCTCCAATCTCCTTGCCTCGTATCCTGGATAACATCTTCAATGTGATGATTTGAAAAAGACCTTACAGAAACATTGTTCACTCCCTTCCATAACAGTGCCAGACCTCCACTATGTCCTCTAGCATCCACAATAAAGCACCCTACACACCCAAATTTACTTCTCAATCCTTCCATTCTTGGCTTACTAACTAGTGTTTCAATAAAAAATACAAATTCTGGACTGTGAGTCTTCAAAAGCTCACCGAGTGACCTAACTGCCCGGGGGTTGCCCAAACCCCGACAGTTCCAGCTTAGGCAACTCATAATGGTCGGCGGACCTGTCCCGCAGGTCTCGTCGTTTTTTTCGGTTGAGAGGTCAATTTTGTTAAGAATTTAAGGAACCAAAATTGTAATTTAGAATGGACTTGGTGTGTAATTTTCAAGGCTAATAGTTTTCTAAATGTAAAAAGAACAAAAAATGGAAAATAAACAAACTTTTTATTGCTTCTCTCCACTCATTCACACAATACATAACATTTGGTACTCTATATATAAGAGTTTCATCCGAAATTGATTAAAAAAAACAAAAAAACAACCATGCATTGACTTAACCAAAAAAACAAAGACTTTTGTACCCAAAATATGGGTAGTCTTAAGTTTATTTTTTTTTAACATGCCCCTTTAAACTTAATTTTCTGTGACTCCCAGTTGAGCTCTCAAATGACCGAACACATCGTACTTCAACGGCTTTGTAAAAATCTCTGCAATTTGATCTTGAGTTTTCACGTATTTCAGCTTCACCTCCTTTTGCTCAATGCACTCCCGAATAAAATGATACCTCGTATCAATGTGCTTACTTCGATCATGAAACACTGGATTTTTCGCTAATGCCAGTGCAGACTTGTTATCGATAAAAATCTCTGTTGGATCATTTTGACTCATCAGAAATTCTTTTAGCAATTTTCGGAGCCAAATTGCATGACAAACACATGAGGTTGCAGCAACATATTCAGCTTCACAGGTTGACAGCGTCACAATTGCCTGCTTCTTTGAACTCCAAGTAAATGCAGTATCACCCAGAAAAAATACAAAACCAGTTGTACTTTTTCGGTCATCCTTGTCACTAGCCCAATCACTATCACAGTATCCAACTAATTTGAAATCGTCAGTTTTTGAATAAAATAATCCCAAATTAGTTGTACCTTTCACGTAATGGAGAATTCTTTTTGCTGCATTGCAATGTGACACCGTCGGGGCTTCCATGTATCGACTTACTAAGCCAACTCCATAGAGAATGTCTGGTCTCGTACACGTCAAATATCTGAGACTTCCGACCAAGCTTCGGAATAATGTCGGATTGACTTTGTCTCCACCTTCATCTTTAGTCAACTTGATTCCACATTCGACTGGCGTGCTGACGGAATTGCAATTTTCCATCTTGAACTTCTTTAAGATCTCCTTTGCAAAACCACTTTGAGAAATAAAAATTCCATCGTCATTCTGCTTCACTTCAATGCCAAGATAATATGACATTAGACCAATGTCAGTCATCTCGAACTCACGAGCCATTGTCTTCTTGAACTCCTCAAACATCTTAGGATTGTTCCCTGTAAAAATGAGATCATCCACATACAAACAAACAAGTAACATATCTCCATTTTTCACCTTCACATACAGGGCATATTCATGTGGGCATTTGACAAAACCATTTTCTTGAAAATATTTGTCAATGAGACTGTTCCAGGCTCGTGGTGCTTGCTTGAGACCGTAAAGTGCCTTTTTCAATTTTAGCACTTTATTTTCTTGACCTTTCACAACATACCCTGGTGGTTGCTGGATATAAATTTCCTCTTCTAGATATCCATTGAGAAATGCGGATTTCACGTCCATTTGATGGATTCTCCACCCGTGTTGAGCAGCTACAGAAATTACCAGTCTGATACTCTCTATTCTGGCAACAGGAGCAAAAACTTCATTGTAGTCAATTCCGGGTCGTTGACTGGACCCTTTCGCCACCAACCTTGCTTTATGTCGGACAATTTCACCATTTGCATCTTTCTTTGCTTTGAACACCCATTTAACTCCAATGGGTTTTTGACCGGCCGGAAGTGATATCAGCTCCCATGTTTTATTTTTCTCGATCGAATGAATCTCCTCTTCCATGGCTTTTCTCCATTTTTCATCTTTCATTGCTTCTTCTGGATCTGTTGGTTCATCATTAACAAAATGACAATAAAGAGTTAATTCATCATCGAGATTTCTTGTTACATCATAGAGATCTTTAATAGGTATGAATTTTTTTGGCTTTCCGGGCGGATGTTCATCTGAACTGTCTTCATTACTCGAGGATGAACTCGAACTGGATGAGCTTGCTGATGTCGAACTGGTTGCTGGTGTTGTGGCTGTGACTGTGGCTGGTTCTTCCTGATCATTGTCTTCATCCATGAACGGATAAAAACTGTAGCTGTTTTCTTTTTCACCGGTCCAGTCCCAAACTGCTTCTTCATCAATGGTGACATCTCTACTGATGACGATTTTCTGAGTTTGAGGATCGAACATTTTGTACCCTTTGGAATGTTCTGAATAGCCCACAAACAAATATTTCTTGCTTTTATCATCTAGCTTCTTGCGTTCTTCATCCGGTACATGGACATGAGCAACACTGCCAAAAACACGCAAATGAGAAATACTGGGTTTTATTCCACTCCATGCTTCTTGTGGAGTTTGATCCCAAACACTGACAGTTGGCGATCTGTTCAACAGGTAGACAACACAGTCTACTGCTTCGGCCCATAACTCCTTCGGTAAATTTTTGCTTTTTAACATGCTCCTCACCATGTTGAGCACAGTTATATTCTTTCTTTCTACTACGCCATTTTGCTGAGGTGATCTCGGGACTGAAAGGAAATGACGGATTCCATGATCTTCACAAAATTGCTTGAAAGAGATAGACATGTATTCACCGCCTCTGTCTGATCTGAGTGCCTTAATAAAATGACCACTTTCTTTCTCCACTTGGACTTTGAATTTTTTAAATGTCTCAAAAACTTCTGTTTTTTCCTTCAAAAAATACACCCAAGTTTTTCTACTATAATCATCAATGAAAAGTAGAAAATATTTATTTTTACCAAGAGACTATGGAGTGATCGATCCACACACGTCTGTGTGAACTAGCTCAAGTGGCGCCTTTGCTCTTGACATGGACTCCTTTGGAAAACTAGTTCTGAATTGTTTTCCAACAAGACATCCTTGACACAGTTGATGAGGCTGGTCAATGTGAGACAATCCGTTTAGCATCTGCTTCTGTCCCAACTGCTTCAGTCCTCCAAAATTGAGATGCCCGTACCGTAAATGCCAAAGCCAGGGGGGACTTTGCACACAAGCTTTCAAACATTTGGCCACGTCCGTTTGAATGTTAATTGTGAACATTCTGTTTCTCGCCATGGGTACTCGTGCAATCAGCTCCTTTTTCTCATTCAACAGGAGTAGTTTCCGATCCACCATGTGAACTTCATAATTTTTCTCTAGTAACTGTCCCAAACTTAAAATATTGCTTTTCATGCTAGGAACATAATAAACATTATCAATAAACTGGTGAGCGCCATTTTTGAGCCGAATAAGAATGGTTCCTTTGCCTCTAATAGGAACCTTGGAGGAATCTCCAAATACAACATTACCGCGAACGGATTCATAGAGCTCCACGAACATCTTCTTGTCACCACACATATGGTTACTTGCCGCATTGTCAAGATACCATCTATTATTTTCGTGATTTTCTTCACCTTCGTAGGTAAGTAACACAGTGCTAGTTACTTCCTCATCTTTAATATTATTGGCAGTCTCCTCCACCTCCTTAGGCGGACTCCAACATTCTACCGCGTAGTGACCATACTTGGAGCAATTATAACACTAAACATTGGACTTGTCACGTCCTTCATTCAGCCTCCAGTTTCCTCTTCATTGACCGCTGTAGACACCGAGTCGGAGGACCTGTGATGAAAACTTGAAACAAGACGGTCGAAGCGATTGATTCCGGAAGTTTTGAAAAATATATAGAGAATAATAAGCTGGAGAAAATTAACGGCACGGCGCGGGCACACAACGGCATCCCGCACGCGGACGACGATGGTCGAACGCCCGCTTGACGGCTCGAGACGTGCGCGCGGCGTCCGTCGGACGCACCGCGAGTGGCACGCTCTCGACGCCCGAGCAATGCCTGGGACCGCTGGCGGTGCGCGCCCTCGTGGGCCGTTGAGCACACGTGCCTGGCAGTGCGGAGCGCGCGTTCGGCGGCCGCGACGTGCGAGCGTCTAGCTGCGCAGAACGCGCGCTCGGCAGCCACGGAGTGCACGCGTCCGACGGCGCGGGGCACGCCCCGAGGGTCGCCGGGCGGGCACCCAACCGCGTCGGGCGAACGCCCAACGCATCGGGCGGACGCCCGACGAGGGTTGGGCGCGGGCGCCCAACTCATGTTGGGCGGCCGCCCAACAAGGTTGGGCGGTAGCCCAACACTAGGTTGGGCGACCGCCCAACCACAATGGGCGACGCCCAAATTTTTTTGGGCGTCGCCCATTGTTCCGGGATCCGTTTCCCTATATAAGGGCACGGATCCCAAGGTGAAGAGGGGGCCTTTTTGGGGGAAAAACTTTCTCACTCTAAACATTTTTAGAGAGAGAGAGAGTGGATTTTTTTGAGAAAAATATTTTTTTTCTCAAAAATTCCAAATTTCCTAAGTTCAATTTTTACTAAATTTTTATTAAAATCGGGAGCTCGCGGTTCGTGGAATCAATCGGCTTCGACTGTCAGATACCGAATCAAAGGTATTATCCGAGGACTAGACTCTTTATTTTATTTAATTTATTTCTCTCCTTCTATTTATTTTTATGCTATAGTTTTTATTCCTTTAGTCATTTATTTATTTTGTCACGTTTTATTTAGTTAGCGTATTTATTTAATTTTCGTTTCGCGTTAAATAAAATTCGGTTTTGTTTTAAAATAAAAACCTCGTTTTGGATATCCCAATACGAACCGTGATCCGATAAAAAGGTAGTTCGGGTATCGAAAATGTTGTAATTATAAGATTTTTTAATTTAAAAGAGGTTTCCAAATAACGTTTTAAAATAAAAACATCGTTTTAGGAACTTCCGTTTTCGACTATGATCCATTTTTTGTAGTTCGGAAATCCAAAACGATTGAATTAGATTTGATCTAAAGCTTTTGAATAAATCTGGAAAATATTGGGGTGCCGCTGTAATTTGCCAATTCTGTTACTAAATGCTGTTTACGGTAAATCTGCCAAAATGTAAAAAATGTCATTTCAGTCCCTTTTTCTTAACTTTTAAACTTTTAATCCTTAGTATATATATATATAATTATGTAATATATGCATTTCAAATTATTTTAGAACTTTAGCATACATAATTATTTTAAAATATTTGTAGATTATTATTTATCCCATTTTATGTTATAAGTATAAGTATACATATGTATTCTTTTTTTATTAATTTGGATCATGTTTTAAATGTTAGTTATTTGGTATTTTGGGGGAAATAATTAATATATATTAGCATATGGTATTTTTGGTATTTAAAACTATATTAGTTATGTATATGTATGGTTTTGAAACATTTGGGTTATTTTAGTGATTATTGAATAAAACTATTTTTGGTTAAGAATTATTTCATTAGTCATAGGACTTACTTACTATTTTCATATTTTTAAAGTATATATATATTGTACTTATTATTTTTATATACATATAGTTCATTTTGTATTAACTTTTGTTTTTCATATCCCATTTTTGATTTAAATGTATATATGCATGTATAAACTATTTTCTTTATTCTTTGAGCCCATTCATGGGTCCATGTTTCAAATGGGCTTTATTTAAGTATAAATATTAATTTAAATAAGTTTATTGTTGTAAGTATAATAATTAGAGAGTCCATTAAATAAGTGGGGAAAATAAATCACAAAAAGAGAGTTTTCAATTGAATTATTTAAACAAATGAGTTTTTTTAGATTTCTAATGTAAATAAATAGAGTCATTCTTGTTAATATTTCAAATCGTCTTCAAAACACCACGTTTTTTAAAAACCTTAATCCGTTCCAAAGGCGGATTAAAGGATCATTGTAATTAAAATCGTTTTCTTTGCAAATAATAGAGTTTGGAACCATTTTCTCAAAGGATTTGTACAAAATAAAATTGACTTGTATGTTTAACCACGTTTTCTCATTAAAAGGTTTTTATCTCAAACGTTTTCAAATACTCGAGTCGTTCCAACGGCGGTTCGGGTAAAATTCATCAAACGGGGCTTTAAAACGCACCTAAATCGTTCCAACGGCGATTCAGGTGCGAACCATGTAAATAAATCTGTTTTGGGGATAAGTTAGTGTAGTATAAACACACAACATGACACGTAAATGGACTGTAAATAAATCACTTCTTCATTTCCCCTCTCTGTGTATGTATAAACATAAATGGGTGATTCTTTACTAATGTGGCTTTTCAATATCATGTGCTCAAAACGGTTTCCAAAAAGAGAAAGAAAAGGGTTTCAAATGAATTTTAAACTTAAAGAAGTATACGATTAGTCCGTTATCGCCTAACATGCTGAGTAGGAGGCCGGTGGTTCATAATCGGGCGATGTCGGGGTGCCTAGTAGCCTTTCTCCGGAAAGGAGCTAGCCTTCTCGGCTCGTACCTAAGTTTCCCGAACCCACACCGGTCTCCCGCAAGGGATCGGTGTTCATTTTCCCATTCGTGGGTGGCGACTCTTCCATATCTCCGAGCTCTGGTCCTGCCGAGCAGCTTGATTCCACGATTGGTTGCTTTCGGCGCCAATCACCGCTTACGTCGCCATGAGGTTGTCCACCCCCCGGTCCGCCCGGGAGATTAGGCCGCGGTACCTCGTCTAACAAGTGGCGACTCTGCTGGGGAAACGAGAAATTTGATTCCGGAAGGCATGCACTAAGCCCTTAACGGGGACGGATCGTTTTACTTCTTTTCGTATGCATTCACGAGCATTATTGCAAACCCTTTGGGTAATTTCCGCGAAACCTCTAGCGAGAGTCCATTCGTCGCTCGAAAGAGGATAGCGTAAGTTCCCCCTTACAGTAAGGCGCCAGAGGGTCCCCATCCATTCGTTAGGGGCGAATCTGTGCGGTCCTGTGAGGTCCCGCGGTCAGCCGTGTCAGCATATAGTAGCCTTAGAAGTTTCCATAGGATTACTCGTTACTATTTTTTTTGATGTGATAAATGAATCAGTTCGTGTTTTCAAACCTCCATGATACGTGTCTAATCCCAAACTATGTAAAGAAAATGAGACGATGCGTTAATATATACTCATGAATCGACATACTAATTACCCTAAAACATCGAAACGATTTGAACTAAAGACGACTTAGTCATCTCATATGAATGAACATGTGCGACCCGCCTTGTCCCTTTCGGTGTCCCGACGAAGGCACGTGTTCAGGAAATACGTTATGACGTAAGCACGTATTAGTATTAATCGGTTCGGTGTTAAGGATAGTTACATTTCGATACAAAAGACCATATTAACGGTAGCCGTTATTCACATTCTTTAAATAAATTGGGATAAAACGAGATCACGACGAAACAATAACGAAGAACATTTCTGTTTCGAACGACCTTGTTGTAACGTGAAAAGTTTCGCACAAGTAGCCCGTCCCTTCCGAATAAAAGACGAGCTTTTACGTTATGCCTTGCGTCATTCTTAAGAGAAATGGACGTGTCCGCAAAAGGTGACTAAGAAAAGAAAAATGAACTAAAAGACCAAAATCATTCCGAATCTGCGATATATGTCAAATCCCGAGAGTAGTTAAAGAAAATAAACCAATACCGTTGAATACGTGCCTCGAACGAGTGTATACCCCGTTTAAAATCTCGAAGCCGAATTAAGCCAAACCATATAATTGCGCCATATGGACGAGACTGCGGGTTTTGACTAACGACTCGATCATTTCGACCGTTACCAAAACTGCAAGAAATATGGCCCGATGTACGTGTTTGCTTAAATCGTGCCTAAAGGAAGGAAAACGGTGATATCCTTGCTTCGAATAAACACGCGATTCAACGAAACGTTTATTTTCTATAACCACACTGAGATGATATATCCCGTGGAGTGGGAGGAACAAAGAGTTGTAATTAGCCGAAAGATTATCGTGCGCTCAAAATAAGACTCGCCGTTTTTTCACGTAGCAAAATGAGCAAACGGATCCTCGACGCTAAGAACAAACGCGTTACACGATGAGTCCGTTCCCTAAAATAAAATCCAAAAGTGATTCCATCACTAAATAAACACGTGGTTACGTCTCTCGATAGATCCAAAAGGTCCTGTTGTAATCCAAAAATCGAGACACGAACCCACGCGAACAAAAGGGAACGAGTCATTGACAATAACGAATGATTGGACTAGAAAAATAACTCGAACCACGTCTAAAAACTGAGATGCGCTCAAAGGGAGTCAAAACCCGAATTAACGCGTCTCATGAAAGGACGACAGACGAGTTATTCTGAAAGAACAATTCAACGTGGTCGATTTCTCAGTCACTGAACGTGGATACGTCAAAACGAACTGTATTGTCTGATGAATGATTTATTTTCCCGCAATAATCGACGGCATCACGCGTCCCCTGGACCGCAATGTGAGCCAAAAAACCAAAATCCTAGGAAAGAGACCTGGACCAACGAGTGGGTGGAGGAATAAGGGTGGAAGAGAGATGTTGTGATACATGTAAATAGAACTAACGTTTGTTCTTCTTATCTTATAATCGTAAATAAATAAACGCACACACCACGAATCATGCATACATACTAATGGATACCGTTCGCGCAGACGTCATCATTAAGCGGTTGTGGTTTCGCGAGAGTAATCGGCTTGTCAGACAGTTTGATCAGCTGCGAGTAGACAGTTCCGAATCAGTAGTTGTGGCTCCTGAATCATCTTCATCCGAGTATACTCAGTCTTCCGTCAGTATGTCTGCAACCGACGAGAAGGTGGCTGAATTAGAGAATTCTGTGAACAATATCAACGACCAGCTGGCCGCAATCTTGGCCCAGCTAGCTGAGTTAGCACTGAAGGACAACAAGAGTGGTAGTAAGCATGCTGAGAATGAGGTGAACGATGGCCCTCGCTTTGGGAATGAGGAGGATTATCAGGATTATGTCCGAAAACAGTTAGAGAAGGAGAAAGCTAAGGAAGAGGAGTGGAGGCAACACATCACACAGGAAGTGCAGGACTTGCGCGGAGGAAGCTCCGGAAGTCAGGATTTCTATAACTTGAAGAATTGCTTGACGGCAACAGCTTTGCCTCTGAAATTTCGTCTCCCCGACATGAAAAAGTTCGATGGAACTGGAGATCCCACCGCTCACATGAATCAGTACGTTGCGGTAATGAAGCACACGATCCTGACCGAGGATCAAGTCTTGGGGCTGTTTAACACTTACCTGGAGGGGGCTGCCCTCACATGGTTCCATGCGCTGCCAATGGTGACAAAGAAGGATTGGAAGGATTTAGCAAAGTCATTCATCGCTCAGTATAGTTTTAACACCATGTTGGAAGTCACTTTGAAAGAGTTAGAGAGCACTAAGCAGCAGACTGGGGAATCCCTTTCGGACTTCGTGAAGAGATGGAGGGCTAAGGCCGCGGTCATGAAACAGAAGCCGCTTGAGCAAGATCAGATCCGAATGGTGATTGGCAATACGTTGCCGTACATTAAGAATGAGTTGAGATATATGCCGTTCACAGATTTCAATCAGATGTATAGTTGCGCCTTGACTGTCGAGGGCGATGGGGAGCCGAAGAAAGCTTATACCAAGTGGACGAAGTCGGGATATAGTGCCGGAGGGCCTAGCGCGAGTGCGGAATCTGCGACAGTGAAAGTGGTTGATCTTAATGCTATCGAAAAGAGGCGGTTCGCCAAATTCGATCAGACTTACGCAAAGGTTTTTGAACGTCTGCAGAAGAAGGGGTTGTTGAAAGCCCTTACCCCGTATAACAAAGCTCAACCTACTCCGCAGATTCAGGTTAGAGGGTATTGTGAATTCCACATCAGCTATGGACATACGATTGAGAATTGCGAGAGGCTGAAACACGAAATCCAAGATTTGATTGAGGAGAAGAAGATAGCTGATCCTTCGTCAGCAAACCCTTCCGTTAGGCGCAATCCATTGCCTAATCATAGGGTGAGCGTGATCGGAGTTGGTTTGACGGAAACTGTAGTAATGGAATCTTTTGAGGAAGATGTAGAGGAGTTGTTGGACTCCATCAAAAGAAGCAATGCGGGAAATGGTTTGTATGTGTCCTTCTTGGGTGAGGAACAAGAGGACGAACCAATGGAGGAAGGATCAGATGGTGGAGCACCATATGACGAGGATAGTGCCGAAGAGACCGGTGAAGGGGCGTCTCGGACTATCGTGCCAAATTTGGGTTTGTTCAGTGGAGGAAGGGATCCCGAAGTGCACTTGCGTGAGTATATGCACGACATGTTTATTGAATCCTTTGGGGTAGATGAAATTGCTCAGTGGTTCCACCATTCACTGGTAGGTGAGCCTTTGCAATGGTTCCATTCATTGCCCGACTCTTGCAAGCACGATTGGGATCGGCTGTCAGATTTGTTTCTTGGAAAGTATCAGAGAGCTGAGGATAGAACCGCAGAGCACTTTGCAATGCAGATTGGACCCATCAAGCGTCCATTGCCAAGGGTGAGCAAGTATAACGACAATAAGGACCCTATGGAGGACCTTCACTTCTATTTGTCAGCTATGACAGCCTTGAGTTTCAAAGAGGAAGAGATCACTAGCTTGTTTTATAATTCATTGATGGGTGAACCGCTGATGTGGTACATGTCGCTGCCAATGTATATTAAGACCGATTGGGCAGCTATGACGAAGAGATTTATCAAGGAATATACGGTATGGATGCTAGCAGAGCAAACTCCTGATTCCCCGTCTTACCAAACACCTGATGCGGTGTTAGCAATGCCTAGGTATGGTGGATACCGGGATCCTATAGAGCATGCGAGGATATTCCGCGATCATATGTATAACGCTGGATTCCCACAGTGTGAGTTGCATGAACATTTTCCGGAAACCTTGATGGGTGAAGCCTTATTGTGGCATCAGGGTCTGTCAGAGGAAGAGATGTGTCATTGGATACCGCTCCGAAATGCCTTTGTGGCGAGATATGAAATGTACATTCCATGAACGGGATCCCTGGATGATCTGGACAGGATTAGGCAATTCCCCAAGGAACATTTTGTAGATTATGCTAGAAGGTGGAGGCACCGTTATGAGTAGGGTAATGAGGCAATGAGCGATAAGGTGCAGCTTATGTGCATACAACGAGGCGCTATTCCATTGGCCGCGAGAAGGATGAGTAGAGTGTCCCTCCGTGACTATGATGAGTTGATAGGTTGGGCCTTGTATGGATCAGCGGATCCCTTTTTCCTGAATCCAAGTGTTCCTCACGTCATAGATTTAATGGTCATAGACATCTGGGCGAGTTCCTCGGACGAGGAGGATGCCAATCGGAAGATCCCTATCAACATTTGGGACGAATCGGATGACGAGCCGGAAGTTGCGGTGATGATGAGATCAGGTCGAGTGGCCGAGGGAAAGGCACCAATGGTAGAGACTGAGATTGGAGAAGGTTCGGCTCCTAAGCTCGACGACCAAGTTCTTGAACAGTTGAAGAAGACGCAAGCTAAGTCTACGGTCTGGGAATTTTTATGCCATTCTAAGTACCATCGTGAGAACCTAATGAAGGAGTTGTAGAATTTGGTGATCTCCACCGACACTGAGCCGGCAGCGCTGGTAGGGGCAATAATGGCCCGAAAGAAGACTGAGATTACATTTACCGAGAGGATCTCCCAGAAGAGGGGAAGGCTCACAACAAGCCATTGTATATCCGAGCGGAAATTAACGGGAAGAAGACTAGCTGTGTTATGGTCGATGATGGATCGGCCATTAATGTTTGTGCTTTGAAGCTCTTGTCCAAGTTAGGAGTGGAGAGAGGAGATTTGACAGCTTCTGAAACAGTGATCAGAGCATACGATGACAGCCGTAGGCATATTGAAGGAGTTTTCAAGGCCAAGTTAAAAGTGGGGCCGCACGAGGAAGAAACTGAGTTCACAGTGTTGGATATCCCAGTAACTTTTGCTGTGTTGTTGGGACGCCCTTGGTTCCACAAGCTGGGAGGTGTGCCCTCCACGCTCCACCAAATGATTAAGTTCCCCTTCGGGGAGGAGATAGTTACAATTAGAGCTGAAAAACTGAGCTCGGTGGCAGCATATGGGAATTGAGCCTCAACTTTTCTCCGGATTCCAAGTCTCTGGGATTTACGAGTCGAGCATGACCATCGATGTGGTGAAGATGATGAAAGGAGGTTTCATCCCGGGAATGGGCTTAGGAGCACACCATCAAGGGTTGTCGGAGTTTCCGGATTTTAAGAGTCAGAAAACCCGGAGGGGTTTGGGATATGAGCAGGGGAGTCCATCCAACATGAGTGCAGAAGGAAAAATAGGCTTGAGGAAGCATTTTGTAAGCGAGGGGCATGGAAAGTCATATTCGGGAACCTCCGAGTCGTGGACTAGCACGGAAGGAAAGATTCTGCCAGGGTTTGAAATCTTCAATGATGTCACCGACTGGGGCAAAGGAAAGGCAAGCTGCTTTATCGAGGAGATTATGATGCTGGATTCAAATGCCGAGGAGTAGGACATTACCATTGAAACGGCTACAAGAGCTGAAATTGAGCCTAGTACCTCGAGAGTATATGAGAAGTCCGAAGATATTGAGGATGAAAATTGTATTACTGCTTTGTTTGAGTCAGATGATGTAATCACCCACGCCATCAATGAAATGAATTCTAATTTTGCTTACTTGCTTGATGTTGATCATGATCATTCCATGCATTCTCATTCATATAACATGCCTACATTTGAAATCAATACGATAGAAATGTCAACTTTCAATCTTGGTACGGATGAAAATCCTAAACTTATACAAATTGCTCAAGAATTAACTATTGAAGAGAGAAAAGAATTTGAGAGAATAATTAAAAAATACGAAATTGTATTCGCTTGGACATACGAAGACATGCCTGGAATCGATCAATCAATCGTAACTCACCGCATTCCAACATATCCCGAGGCGAGGCCCGTAAAGCAGAAGCTCCGACGTATGAGACCCGAATGGGCAGATAAGATCAGAGAGGAGGTGAAGAAGCAGTTAGAAGCAGGATTCATCGAAGTGATCGACTATCCCCCTTGGGTCGCAAATGTAGTGCCCATCGCGAAAAAGGATGGCAAAGTGAGGATGTGCGTGGATTACAGAGATCTTAACAAGGCATGCCCCAAGGATGAGTTCGCCTTGCCTCATATCGATGTATTGATCGACAGTGCAGCATCAAGCGTCTTACACACAAATGTGGATGGTTTCATGGGCTACATGCAAGTTCAGATGGCCGAAAAGCACAAAGCGAAAACGTCGTTCACAACAGAGTGGGGAACATACTGTTACAGAGTGATGCCATTTGGTTTGAAAAATGCCGGGGCAACCTACCAGCGAATGGCCATAGCCCTGTTCCATGACATGATACATAAGGAGGCAGAAGTCTACGTGGATGACATGATGGTCAAATCAGAGACGATAGAAGGGCATTTTGCCGCACTCGAGAAGTTTTTGGCCTGGATTGCAGAATTCAAGCTAAGGTTAAACCCGAAGAAGTGCTTTTTCGGCGTTTCGTCGGGGAAAATCTTAGGCTATGTAATCGGAAATAAGGGAATTGAGGTGGATCCCGATAAAGTGAAGGCTATAAAGGAAATGCCAGCGCCGAGAAATGAGAAGGAAGTGAGAGGGTTTCTGGGGCAAGTTCAGTATATCAGTCGGTTCATAGCGAGACTCACCACAATCTGCGAGCCAATCTTTAAGTTGTTAAGGAAAGACCAACCCGTCGTTTGGAATGATAAGTTTCAACAGGCGTTGGAGAGTGTCCGAAGTTACTTGTCTAATCCGCCAGTGTTGAGACCGCCTAAACTGGGAAAGCCACTTCTCCTCTATGTAGCAATTGAGGAGCGATCTATCGGAGCAATGTTAGCTCAAGAGGGAGACACCGGTGTGGAACACGCGGTGTATTATTTGAGTAAGAAGTTCCTGGAGTATGAGCTCAAATACAACATGATCGAAAAGACATGTGTGGCAGTGGTGTGGTTGACGAAGAAACTGCGGCACTATTTCCAATCATATAAAGTGATCATTATTTCTCGGATGGACCCCGTAAAGTATCTATACCGAACTCCATCCTTGACGGGGAAGTTAGCCAGATGGTTGTTGCTTTTGTCCGAGTTTGACATTGAATATGTGACAAAGAAGGTTATCAAAGGAAGAGCCGTGGCAGAATTTTTGGCTAATCAACCCCTGAATACAGAAGAAGAAGAGATAAGCTATGATTTCCCCGATGAACATTTGAATGCAATCGAAGTTATACCGTGGAAAATGTTCTTCGACGGAGCAGTTAATTCGAATGGAGCCGGAGTAGGAGTAATACTTATCTCCCCAGAAGGAGAAAGAATCCCGATGGCGAAGAAGTTATCCTTCCCCCTTACCAACAATATGGCCGAATACGAAGCATGCATTTATGGTTTGGAGTCATTAGCAGCACTGGGAGCGTCATATGTCGAAATTTGGGGTGATTCCAAGTTGATCATCGAACAGGCACAAGGAAACTGGGAAGTGAGAGAAGAAAGGCTACGTCCATATCTAGATCAGCTAGAAGGGTTGGCATTGAGATTCCAAGAATGTCGCTTCTATCACATTCCTCGAGCTCAGAATCAGGCCGCGGATGCCTTGGCCACTTTGGTGTCAGTTTGGGACAACCCCCGGAACCTTGCTTCGAAACCATTGGTATTGAGAAGATCTCACAAACCGTGCTACGAAGACGTAATGCTGTTAGGGGCAGATGAAAAACCGTGGTATTTCGATATCGTGAACTTCATGAAAGATGGAACATATCCGGC
This sequence comes from Euphorbia lathyris, assembly GCF_963576675.1. Classification (NCBI taxonomy): domain Eukaryota; kingdom Viridiplantae; phylum Streptophyta; class Magnoliopsida; order Malpighiales; family Euphorbiaceae; genus Euphorbia; species Euphorbia lathyris. The sequence continues at coordinate 1,939,262 of NC_088917.1, read as the reverse complement.
AGAGTCAGAACCTAGGGATCAAGCTGTGATTAGAAGGCTAGCTCGTCAGTTCGTCATCCATAACGACTTGCTTTACAAAAGGCACATTGACGGATTACAACTAAGATGCTTGGATGCGGGGGAAGCCCGCGAGGCGATGGAATCAGTACATTCGGGAATTTGTGGAGCCCATATGGGAGGAGCAGTACTAGCTAAGAAAATTATCAGACAAGGCCTCTATTGGCTCACCATGGAAAGAGATTGTAGCGAGTATGCGAAGAAATGTCACGATTGTCAAATCCACGGCGATTACAGTCATCTTCCGGCCATGGGACTACATGTGCTAGCACCTATTTGGCCATTCGCTGCCTGGGGCATTGACATCATCGGCGAAGTAAGGCCTAATGCTTCAAATGGACATAAGTTTATGGCAGTCGCCATCGATTATTTCACCAAGTGGGTAGAAGCAGAGTCGTTTAGCAAACTGGGATCCAAGCATATGAGAAAGTTCATTGAAAAACACTTGATCACCAGGTTCGGAGTGCCTCATCACATGATCACGGATAACGGAGTCTAGTTTCAGGGGGAAGTAAGGAATCTTTTTCAAGAATATGGCATTGAACATCACAGGTCTTCTCCGTACCGTCCACAGGCTAATGGGGCAGTAGAAGCAGCTAATAAGAACCTTAAAAGGATCCTCGTAAAGATGGTAGAATCACATCGGAACTGGCATGAGCACCTCCCACTCGCGTTGTGGGCTTATCGCACGACAGTCAAAACCTCGACTGGGGCAACACCATTCTCTTTGGTGTATGGCACAGAAGCAGTTTTGCCGATTGAGATTGAAAAGCGATCGTTGAGAATCGCAGTGGAAGCAGAAATTCCCGAGGCGGAATGGGTGAAGAAGCGATATGAGCAGTTGGCTCTAGTTGATGAGAAAAGGATGGAAGCCCTTTACCATGTACAGTTATATCAAAGAAGGATGGCTCGGGCTTTCAATAAAAAAGTCAAGACCAGCCCTATCAAAGAAGGAGATTTGGTGCTGAAACAGATCCGTGTGACGCACACCGACCCGAGGGGGAAGTTCAGGCCTAACTGGGAAGGACCATTCGTCGTAAAGAAGATACTAAGCAAAGGAGCGGTGAAGTTAACCACAATGGACGGCATGGAGTTCTCCGAACCTACCAATCTGGATAGGCTTAAGAAATACTTTTCGTAAAAAAAAAAAAAAGAGAGAAAAAATAAAGAAAAATTCCCGATAGGTTGAAAACCCGCAAAGGGCGACCTATGCAACAATAAGGGAAATCCCAATGGTGAAAACCCGAAAGGGCACTCATTTAAAAATTCCGGGATAGTAAAAGGAGAGGAAAAAATCGCCGGGATCCGAAAACCGAAAGGCGGGTCCTGGTAACAATAGTTATAACTTGAGCAATTACAAAAACAATGTATAAGAGACTAAGTATTTCTGTTGTTTGTAAATAAATAAAGGCATGAATATATTTGACGAGAATGATTGGAATCATCATAATCTACTGAATGCATGGTAATATGAATCACGAGTTATACATTTCCTATCCTACTTTTCACAAAAAGCCTACCTACTATCCACCCCACTCCCTATACATCAGCTATACATCGAAGAAACCCTAATAAAAGCTACAAAGCAACAATGAAAGCTACGAGCCTAATACGGAGGGAAGTCCCAATAGTTCTCAAAATCTCTCAGGTGAGATGCCCGCTCCGCAGATAGTGTCTCCTCGGCAACGCGCGCTCTCTCATCAGAAACCCGTGCTCTCTCATCAGCAGCTCGTGCTCTCTCCTCTGCAGCAAGGCGTCTGATCGACTCATCACGCGCCCTCTCCTCGACGGCAAGGCGACCCTCAGTCTCCCATCGCATCACCCCCGACCAGTGGTCGTTCCTCTCTTGATACACACGACCAACTCGGGCATCAGATTCCCGCACTAGCTCACTCTGTCTTCACTAATGGGCATGAAGATCACTCTACAAAAAAAAAAAAAAAGATAAGAGGCAGCATAGGCAAAAACATAAATCATACATACATGCATACATTTCACTACACTAAAGTACAATGATGATACATACCAGGTGGTCGGTGCAGCGCAAGCTGAGGCAATCTCGTAGGAAGCCGGATAGATCCACGTAGTCTGTACAGGTCTCCCTAGTGGTCAGTGAAGCGTCCGAGGGATCAAACGGGATCCTCGAGGAGAAGATAGGAGGGGCCGCCTCAAATCCCGCATAAGGTGTCCCAGACTCATCATAGCGGATCGTAGCATAATCCCTCCCGTAGCCTGGTATAGGCACGCCTATGGACGATCTCTCCGGTCGGGCTGCGCTGGAGGACTCACCGACGAAGTAGGGCTGCTCGCGCGCTGGTGTCTGAGTCTGAGTGCCATCGAAAAAATCAGATAAGTGGGCACTCCTCCAAGATCCCTCCTGCAAAAAAAAAAAACACACAATAAAACCTCCGAGCATATCATGAATAAAATGAAAAGAGGGCGGAATCACTTACCGGAACCTCCGCCTGACCAAAGACGGCCTCGACCGCCTCTCTCGAAAACACGTCCGCCACTGGATCTACCTCCATCACTGCCGCCGGGGCATCCCTCGCGCTCAGTAAAGTAGACAAATAAGGCTCGCGGCCCCCGGTATGAATCCAGACCACTCTACCGACAAAATGGCGGGTCAGATCTCGACGAATAGTCGATAAGGGCAGAGTCCGTACAGCAAACATGGAAACAGGAATCTCCCCCGGCGTCCAGTGAACATCACTCACTCCGGTGATGCCTCGATCTCCCAAATACCACGACAGCACACAAGGGCCGGTGAGCACGCACTGCTGCTCCTGGATCATCGATGCGTATGCATAATCAGGGCCGAAGTCAAGATCATCCCACCTGAACTTAATCTAAAGAAAAATGCACAAGGAGAAAGTCAGAGGGACTCAAACAAAAATCTAGCTTGATTACGCAAAATCTACCTGTCCCAGGGTCAGCGAGTCGATCCAATCCAGAAGCCGCGACACTGTCCGACTCCTCTCAGCGCTCAAGTCGAAGTCCCTCCATCGAGTCATAAATGGCGGCCTCGGCACTCTCGGTCGAGGTCGAGACCGGCTAGGAAGGATGTGTCTCTCGTATGCCCACACCTGCGGTAAAAACAAGGACTAGGAGTGTGAAAAATGCAAAAAAGATAAGACGGATAAGTCAAGAAGGCGCCACGTACCAACAGGGCAAAGGTATAACCGCCGAAGTCCTTGCGCTTCCGGCAAGTCAGATCCAAGAATTTGTAAAGAAAGGCTAAGCCTGCCCCTGCCCAATCATAAGAAGCCGCTGCATCCAGATCGCTAAGTGCCTGAATGAGACCTGCGTGTACCTTCCCGCCCTTCGTGCGGAAAATCGTCTCACTCAGAGCATATACTAAGAAACTACGAACCGCCAGGTCGGTAGCGTCAGTCTCGTAGAAATCACGTCTACTCAAGAGGCTCGCGGTAGAGACAAACTTCGCCGGAGTAGACTTGGCGCATAGATGAACTCCCAGTCCAATCAAGGTAGCAAGCCTAGTAGGGTCGACCCGGGGTCGCATCATACCAAAGTGGAAAGGGACGGGAGTGTTGCTCCCTCGCAATCCTATCAACAGCGAAAAATCTCGAGGCGAGATGGTCATCTCCCCAAAGGAAAGGTGGAAGGTGTGGGTCGAGTCAACCCACCACTCGCATAAGGCCCGTAGGCCAAAAGGATCACACACCCCGTTGGTGCGGGGCAGCGCTGCAATAAAGGGCTCGAAGCCCAACTCGCGCACGCGGGCTCTCGCCGCGGCACCTAGCCTATCATACCATGAGAGAACCTCGGCGGTGGTCCCCGAAATCTCAATGAACTAAAAAGGAACAAGACAAGAAAATTTAAATACAGCTCCTAAAGCAGGCAATTGAAAAGAACGCGTTAAGACTAGGTATTCTTCCATTTTCTAACTTAGAGACATCCGGTCAGTTAGGACCAATTTTCTGCAAAAAAAATCTCTCATGTAGGGTCCTTCATGTAAGGTTGAGTCAATTCTTTGATCCACTCTCGTTTGCGGCGACGAGGAGAGTAGATTAGGTTTTACTATTCACGTGCACTATTCACGTGCATTAGCTAAGTTTTTACTATCCACATTGTCACTATTCACGTGCATTAGCTAAGTTTTTACTATTCACGTGGTCACTATTCACGTGCATTAGCTAAGTTTTTACTATTCACATTGTCACTATTCACGTTCTACTATTCACGTGCACTATTCACGTTTTTACTATTCACATCGTTTTTACGGTTAACATGTATAAATTCGTAGTGTACTATTCACATGCATATAGCGCGCATTCTTACAAAAACAAACAGGTGTTACGTGTAAATAAAGGAATTCACGTTTTCTAGCTAAAGTCCTCTAAGGCACTCTAAGAGTTAGCATGCAAATCATGTTCGTATAGGAATGCTAAAGCCTAGAGTTCAAATCAAATAAAAGTGAGAAACCACTTACCTCGTTGCAGCGTGTCCTGCTCAAATGTGTCGTAGGGTCGTGGAAGGTATCCACTCTATCCAGGTTCACATAAACCTCGTCCATGCCTCTGGTGCCATCCCATTCGTCTAAATCCATCCTGAGAATAATCCAAATTGAAGTCTAGTGAGAGAAAGAGGAGAGAGAAGGTGTGGGGTTGAAATGAAACCCCACCACCTTATATAGGAAAAGGGAATGGCATTCCCGTAAATAGTGAAAAAAGTACGATTTGACATAAAGGCAAAAAGTAAATAATTAATTACCAGGTGCACAGACCTCCGATTTGCAGTCCGTTTTAGCCTGCATTTCTCCCAGACAGTGACTAACATTGTCAAAACATCAATTCCAGACAACAGTTAATTTTTACAGAACAGTGACACCAGTCAAAATACGGACGACAGTCAATAGAAAAACAATTAGTAGTCTATTTCATTTCGGACTGAGACGTGTGCCCATCGAATCGTCGAGATGATAGCTCTAGTGAGAAAATACAGACAACCGTGTGGTAAGAAAATCCAGAAACAGAACCCGCTTTTGAGCCATTTGACTCACGATCGCAGACCGGAGTCGCTTTTGAGCCATTTGACTCTCGGTCGCAGACCGGAGTCGCTTTTGAGCCATTTGACTCACGGTCGCAGACCGGAGTTGCTTTTGAGCCATTTGACTCACGGTCGCAGATCGGAATTGCTTTTGAGCCATTTGACTCTCGGTCGCAGACCGGAGTCGCTTTTGAGCCATTTGACTCTCGGTCGCAGACCGGAGTCGCTTTTGAGCCATTTGACTCACGATCGCAGACCGGAGTTGCTTTTGAGCCATTTGACTCTCGGTCGCAGACCGGAGTTGCTTTTGAGCCATCTGACTCACGGTCGCAGACCGGAGTTGCTTTTGAGCCATTTGACTCTCGGTCGCAGACCGGAGTTGCTTTTGAGCCATTTGACTCTCGGTCGTGGACCGAAATTGCTTTTGAGCCATCTGACTCACGGTCGTTGACTGGAGTTGCTTTTGAGCCATCTGACTCACGGTCCTTGACCGGAGTTGCTTTTTAGCCATCTTCACCGCAATCTTGAAATAGGGTAGCTGTTTAGCCATTATCCCCGTAATCTTGAAATAGGGTAGCTGTGTAGCCATTATCCCCGCGATCTTGAAATAGGGTAGCTGTTTAGCCATTATCCTCGCAACCTTGAAACCAGGGTAGCTGTTTAGCCATCATCCCCGCAGTCGTAAACCAGGGTAGCTGTTTAGCCATCATCCCCGTGATCTTGAAATAGGGTAGCTGTTTAGCCATTATCCCCGTGATCTTGAAATAGGATAGCTGTTTAGCCATTATCCCCGCAATCTTGGAATAGGGTAGCTGTTTAGCCATTATCCCCGTAATCTTGAAATAGGGTAGCTGTTTAGCCATTATCCCCGTGATCTTGAAATAGGGTAGCTGTTTAGCCATTATCCCCGCAACCTTGAAACCAGGATAGCTGTTTAGCCATCATCCCCGCAGTCGTAAACCAGGGTAGCTGTTTAGCCATCATCCCCGTAATCTTGAAATAGGGTAGCTGTTTAGCCATTATCCCCGCAATCTTGAAATAGGGTAGCTGTTTAGCCATTATCCCCGCGGTCGTAAACTAGGGTAGCTATTTAGCCATTATCCCCGCGGTCGTGAACTAGGGTGCAGCCCGAAGCAGAGTCTGATGCAGTCAGAGAGCAACGCCGGAGCGCGCAGCGCAAAGGTCATGTATGTTTCCTCCTACTCGTTACGTGTCTTTTACTTTTATATGTTTTACATTGCATGTGTTACGTTAGCAAAAACGTTTTCGAACCACACACATCACTGTCAAAATAGAAAAGTAGGGGCAATTGTAGACAACGAGTCGGAGGACCTGTGACGAAAACCTGAAACAAGACGGTCGAAGCGATTGATTCCGGAAGTTTTGAAAAATATATAGAGAATAATAAGCTGGGGAAAATTAACGGCACGGCGCGGGCACACAACGGCATCCCGCACGCGGACGACGATGGTCGAACGCCCGCTTGACGGCTCGAGACGTGCGCGCGGCGTCCGTCGGACGCACCGCGAGTGGCACGCTCTCGACGCCCGAGCAATGCCTGGGACCGCTGGCGGTGCGTGCCCTCGTGGGCCGTTGAGCACACGTGTCTGGCAGTGCGAAGCGCGCGTTCGGCGGCCGCGACGTGCGAGCGTCTAGCTGCGCAGAACGCGCGCTCGGCGGCCACAGAGTGCACGCGTCCGACGGCGCGGGACACGCCCCGAGGGTCGCTGGGCGGGCACCCAACCGCGTCGGGCGAACGCCCAACGCATCGGGCGGACGCCCGACGAGGGTTGGGCGCGGGCGCCCAACCTCGCGTTGGGCGCTCGCCCAACGAAAGTTGGGCAATCGCCCAACATTGTTGGGCGGCCGCCCAACCACAATGGGCGACGCCCAAATTTTTTTGGGCGTCGCCCATTGTTCCGGGATCCGTTTCCCTATATAAGGGCACGGATCCCAAGGTGAAGAGGGGGGCCTTTTTGGGGAAAAAACTTTCTCACTCTAAACATTTTTAGAGAGAGAGAGAGTGGATTTTTTTGAGAAAAATATTTTTTTTTCTCAAAAATTCCAAATTTCCTAAGTTCAATTTTTACTAAATTTTTATTATAATCGGGAGCTCGCGGTTCGTGGAATCAATCGGCTTCGACTGTCAGATACCGAATCAAAGGTATTATCCGAGGACTAGACTCTTTATTTTATTTAATTTATTTCTCTCCTATTTATTTTTATGCTATAGTTTTTATTCCTTTAGTCATTTATTTATTTTGTCACGTTTTATTTAGTTAGCGTATTTATTTAATTTTCGTTTCACGTTAAATAAAATTCGGTTTTGTTTTAAAATAAAAACCTCGTTTTGGATATCCTAATACGAACCGTGATCCGATAAAAAGGTAGTTCGGGTATCGAAAATGTTGTAATTATAAGATTTTTTAATTTAAAAGAGGTTTCCAAATAACGTTTTAAAATAAAAACATCGTTTTAGGAACTTCCGTTTTCGACTATGATCCATTTTTGGTAGTTCGGAAATCCAAAACGATTGAATTAGATTTGATCTAAAGCTTTTGAATAAATCTGGAAAATATTGGAGTGCCGCTGTAATTTGCCAATTCTGTTACTAAATGCTGTTTACCAATGGATTTTCCGTCGGTAAATCTGCCAAAATGTAAAAAATGCCATTTCAGTCCCTTTTTCTTAACTTTTAAACTTTTAATCCTTAGTATATATATATATAATTATGTAATATATGCATTTCAAATTATTTTAGAACTTTAGCATACATAATTATTTTAGAATATTTGTAGATTATTATTTATCCCATTTTATGTTATAAGTATAAGTATACATATGTATTCTTTTTTTATTAATTTGGATCATGTTTTAAATGTTAGTTATTTGGTATTTTGGGGGAAATAATTAATATATATTAGCATATGGTATTTTTGGTATTTAAAACTATATTAGTTATGTATATGTATGGTTTTGAAACATTTGGGTTATTTTAGTGATTATTGAATAAAACTATTTTTGGTTAAGAATTATTTCATTAGTCATAGGACTTACTTACTATTTTCATATTTTTAAAGTATATATATATTGTACTTATTATTTTTATATACATATAGTTCATTTTGTATTAACTTTTGTTTTTCATATCCCATTTTTGATTTAAATGTATATATGCATGTATAAACTATTTTCTTTATTCTTTGAGCCCATTCATGGGTCCATGTTTCAAATGGGCTTTATTTAAGTATAAATATTAATTTAAATAAGTTTATTGTTGTAAGTATAATAATTAGAGAGTCCATTAAATAAGTGGGGAAAATAAATCACAAAAAGAGAGTTTTCAATTGAATTATTTAAACAAATGAGTTTTTTTAGATTTCTAATGTAAATAAATAGAGTCATTCTTGTTAATATTTCAAATCGTCTTCAAAACACCACGTTTTTTAAAAACCTTAATCCGTTCCAAAGGCGGATTAAAGGATCATTGTAATTAAAATCGTTTTCTTTGCAAATAATAGAGTTTGGAACCATTTTCTCAAAGGATTTGTACAAAATAAAATTGACTTGTATGTTTAACCACGTTTTCTCATTAAAAGGTTTTTATCTCAAACGTTTTCAAATACTCGAGTCGTTCCAACGGCGGTTCGGGTAAAATTCATCAAACGGGGCTTTAAAACGCACCTAAATCGTTCCAACGGCGATTCAGGTGCGAACCATGTAAATAAATCTGTTTTGGGGATAAGTTAGTGTAGTATAAACACACAACATGACACGTAAATGGACTGTAAATAAATCACTTCTTCCTTTCCCCTCTCTGTGTATGTATAAACATAAATGGGTGATTCTTTACTAATGTGGCTTTTCAATATCATGTGCTCAAAACGGTTTCCAAAAAGAGAAAGAAAAGGGTTTCAAATGAATTTTAAACTTAAAGAAGTATACGATTAGTCCGTTATCGCCTAACATGTTGAGTAGGAGGCCGGTGGTTCATAACCGGGCGATGTCGGGGTGCCTAGTAGCCTTTCTCCGGAAAGGAGCTAGCCTTCTCGGCTCGTACCTAAGTTTCCCGAACCCACACCGGTCTCCCGCAAGGGATCGGTGTTCATTTTCCCATTCGTGGGTGGCGACTCTTCCATATCTCCGAGCTCCGGTCCTGCCGAGCAGCTTGATTCCACGATTGGTTGCTTTCGGCGCCAATCACCGCTTACGTCGCCATGAGGTTGTCCACCCCCCGGTCCGCCCGGGAGATTAGGCCGCGGCACCTCGTCTAACAACCGCGTCCTCGGCCTCTTCCTCTGCCTCTGGTGAATTGAGTGCTTCTGTCATTGTTGTTGTTGCCGTTTTCATTTCTACATTGACTTCTGCCACGTCCTCGTCCTCTACCATTTCCTCCTCGACCTCTTCCGCGTCCTCTGCCGGACTGACTACTTTCGCCATGTTTAAACACAACCTTCGTTGCTAAGACTTGTTCTGCGGAATCTTCTCTTCGTTTCTCAAACCGCTCCTCGCATGCTTGTAATGACCCTACAACTTCATCAACGAACATTTCGCTGATGTCTCTGGACTCCTCCATAGCCACCACTACGTAATCAAATTTTGGTAGTAGTGATCGCACAATTTTTTCAACAATTCTTGACTCTTCAATTTTTTCTCCATACTGCCGCATCTGATTTACGACAGATTTTACTCGGGATGAGTAATCACTAATGGTCTCCGTCTCTTTCATCCTCATCATCTCAAATTCTCCTCTCAGCATCTGCAAACGAACTTTTTTAACTCTCTCCTCCCCTTGAAGAGAAACTCGTAGGATTTCCCACGCTTGTTTGGCGGTGGTAGCTTCAGCTACTTTCTCGAACATTAATTCATCCAAACCTTGATGGATGAGAGTAAGCGCCTTTTGATCGCTTTTGCGATTTTTCTGCAGAGTATCTTTTTCTGCCTGTGTCAACGCTGCCTCGTTGCCTGGGACTACGTAGCCTTTTTCAACAATATCCCAGACATCTTGACATCCGAGTAACGCCTTCATTCGAATACACCAACTTGAATAATTGGTTTTGGTGAGCTGAGGGTATTGATAAGAAAGTTTGAGACCGTCTAACATTTTTTATAGGGTTTGTTTGGCGGAAGACTGACTCTCGTAATGTGGCTCTGATACTACTTTGTTAAGAATGTAAGGAACCAAAATTGTAATTTAGAATGGACTTGGTGTGTAATTTTCAAGGCTAATAGTTTTCTAAATGTAAAAAGAACAAAAAAAAAATGGAAAATAAACAAACTTTTTATTGCTTCTCTCCACTCATTCACACAATACATAATATTTGGTACTATATATATAAGAGTTTCATCCAAAATTGATTAAAAAAAAACAAAAAACAACCATGCATTGACTTAACCAAAAAAACAAAGACTTTTATACCCAAAATATGGGTAGTCTTTAATTTTTTCTGCTCATGTATAGAGCAATCATGGACTTCATTAATAGTTGTTTTATTTATATTTTTTTAATTTCTAAATTAAGTTTATTTTTTTTTTAACAAATTTATCCAAGTTATTATTGGAAGAATCTGCCCCCGGTGTCTCCTCCTGTCCCACGCTATTTTCTGGCTGCTCTTTCTCTTACATCCATGCATTTTTTTAAAGAAATAAATTCTCTTTATATATTAACCACATCATTTGGTTTCTTAGTTGTACTTTTTTTTTTCTAAATACGTATTGGGGTTAATAGTATGAAAATTAATTAACATTTTTTAGTGTCAATTATGACTTATTATTTTGCTGCATTTTAGTTCAAAAGTTGAAATCTTTTAATATATATTCATATTTTTTTTTTTTTTGAAAATTTGTAAAAATTCATTAGCAAACATCAGAATTCAAAGCTGGAAGAAGAAAATCAAGAGGATCATAAGACCACTCCTTTAGTTCTGTCATGGAACGAGCCGCATAAACTAAAAAAAAAAATATATATTCATACATACTTACTCTTTATGTTTGATAAATAAATTCTTCAAAAAATTTAGTACAAATGAAAAATATAAAATTTGAGTTGGGTAAATTACATCCATGGCCACTGAACTTTATCCATTTTCACATTATGGCTACTGAACTTCATTTTTTCTCGGTATGGCTACTCAACTTTACACTTTTTAACACCGGTGGCCACTTAATGCCTCAAAACGACTGTTGACGGCTAAAAATGAAAAATCCAAAGCGTTAATGATATTCTAAGGAACTTTAATTCTTGAAACTTTTCGTTTTGAGGTCATTTGGGTGTTGTTTGGTTAGGAGAGAGAAAGTGGATTTTTAGAGAGAGAAAACTCAAAAAAATGTGATTTTCAAAAATAAAAAATGTAGCTTCATGACAAATGTTGTTCTGAACAACTTTAATTCTTGAATATTTTCATTTTGGGGTCGTTAACGGTCATTTTGAGAAGTTAGTTAAAATTGAGTGGCCACCAGTGTTAAAAAGTGTAAAGTTTAATGGTCATACCGGGAAGAAATGAAGTTCAATGACCATAATATGAAAATGGATAAAATTCAGTGGCCATGAATGTAATTTACCCAATTTGAGTTATAGCATATATAGAAAAATTTAATTGGAAAAAGATCTATTTAAAAAATATCTGACGAATCTCGAACCAAGAAATTAGACAAACTATAAAAAATGATAGAAATTATATTCTATCCATAAATCATGCTTTGACTAATAATAAACAATCGCAGTGACTGTATATAAAAAAAGCATGAATACAAATATGGATAGCATTTTATACATTGTTCTATTAAAATTAATTTAGCAATATTTTTTTGAATAAAAGTAGGGAAGATGCCTCTAACCAAGTTCGGACATCCCAACTAGATTGACATAATGTCAAAATAAATTCTCTTAATTTAAATATATATATATATATATATATATATATATATATATATATATATATAAATATATATATATATATAAATTGTTCTAGTCTTTATAAATTAATAGTCAGTTACTGGCCATGTGAACACGTTATAAGCTTATAATCATAAACATGATTGTATGCGTCCTATACATGGTAACACATGATGGTTTAGGCTCGATTGTTATTAAACACACTTGCAAGGAGAGTGAGAAGTGTCAACCATGATTAATTCTCACACCGGATTTTTGACAAGAAAAAATGTTATTATATGGTCAACATACCATATTATCTATGCATTGAGCGATTATTTTAATGTCAAATTACACTTTAAGTAATAAAATATTAATATTATGTAATTAATTAAATAGTTTTAATTAGTCATGTGTATATCTAATCTACATTTTAAAATATTACCTCAAAATTTTAAATATAAACTTTAGACTTTAAAATATAATATGACATTAAATTATTAGTCTGGTGAATGAATGGCGTGATACACCAGACGTATAATTTTTTTTCTCAATAAGGATACTTCAAATGTACTCCCCATCCACTAGACACTTGAAATTCCTCCCAAGGAGGAGGTTTTACTCTAAGAAAAGTATTGTTCTACACTTCTAGTCATGACTGCTTTAACTTCCATCTCTGTTTACCCCGCCAATTTTTTTTGTCAAGAATCCGTTATTATTCTCACTTGTCAAGTAACTAGCGGATCGAAAAGTTTAAGATGGTAACTTAGGTTGAAGAATAGCTTTTATTGTTTCTCTCACATACTACAATGCATACTGATCAAGTGATCAAATGCTTGAATCTTGTTGATTAAATTCTAATGTACGATAAGATGAGGCATTCACATAAGTGGACATGTCAAAGATAATAATAACTATTTTTGGTTCTTAATATCAACTTAAATTTTTGTTTCAATTAATTCATTGACAAAAACAATACGACCCTGTTTGGGGATTAGTTGTTAACTGTTTGCATTAGTTGTTAGTTGTTTACCCTTTTTCTTAGCTGTTTTGACCAGCTTCTTTGACTAGCTGTTTGTAAAATATGTTTGGTAAAATTTAGCTGTTTGTGTAAAATGACAATTAAGGACATTGATCTTTTTAATGCATAAAAATTTATTTAAAACAATAAAAATATTATCGGGTCTTTATTAATACATAAACAGTAAAAAATAGAAAATAATAAAAAATAAATATTAAAGAAGCACATTGGTAAAATTATTAAATTTAAAATTAGTATATACTTATTATAATATTAAATTTAAATATTTTAAAAGAATATATAAAATATTTATAGATTTACGGAGAGAAACCTTTCTTTACAAATGTTTCACCGTAACAAGTTTTCTGCAATCAATGGAGTGAAGAATATTCTTAACGCTGTTTGTTCTCGGATTTTCACAGATATACTGCAGCACGTTTTAGTGATGGAGAATTCTAGATTGTCAAGCCCCGGCCAACCGTTAGCAATCCTAGGTTTTCCTCATCCAGTGTTCGAGAGTGTGAACATTGTGCCTAGAACAACAAATTTTAATTTCCCACTAGGCGGATTATGGGACTGGGATCCTTCTACAAGTGTCTTAGAAGATGATCGTACCATATTTCTGACGTTTTCGAGGGGTTTTCCAGTGATGAAAGAGGAAGTTGTGGATGTTTTAACTAAGCTACATAATGATTGTGGTGTGGATGTTAAGATGCAAGAAAGAGTGCATGTGAATGGAAAACCTTTGTTTGCAAGAATGATTGTGACTTCTGTTGCTTCTGTTGATAGAATCTTGAAATGGAAAGATATATCAAAGTATCAGATCAATGGGAAGCATATTTGGGCTCGTAAGTATCAACAAAGAGAGTAAGGTTGTGTTGGGCAATTGCTATTATTGGGTTAGGCCACTTGACCCAATTTTGAATTTATGAAAAAAACTCAACCTTAGTCTTCAATCCGGACATGGTTGGGTTGGTGTGGTGTGGACTCTATAGTTTTTACGAAATAAAATAATAATATTTTATTATAATTATTTTTAATAATTCAGAGTTAATTTTTATTTTAGTTAAATTCATTTGGTCATGGTCAATGGTCATAGTCAATGGTAAAGGTCAATATTCAATAAGGAGCAACCTTCCCTTATTTAATAAGGAGTAACCTTTCCTATTTATCTCCCTCTTTATTCTCCATTAAATCAGAGCATAAATGCTCTTTTTTCTTATATAAATAGTTGTTGAGACTGTCATTCCATAGAGAGAGCATTACAATATAATTTTCTTTGAGTAAACCAAACTTGGCACTTAGTACTTACTACCGGGTTGCAAACCAATAGGTTGTAAATGGATCCTCAAAAAGAAACTGAAACCTGATGGTTCAGTTGATAAGTATAAGGCTTGCCTTGTAGCTAAAAGCTTTAGATAAAGAGAAAATGTAGATTTCTTTGACACATATTCACCCGTTACTAGAATTACATCAATTCCCGTTTTGATTGCTATTGCTTTTGTACACAATCTTGTGGTGCACCAAATGGATGTTAAAGTTGCATTTTTGAATGATGAATTAGAAGAAGAGGTTTATATGGATCAACCTGAGGGTTTTGTAGTTTTTGATGAAGCCCATAAGGTATTTAAGTTAGACAAATCTTTATATGACCTAAAACAAGCACCTAAGAAATGACATGAAAATTTTGATAATCTGATTATTTCAAATGACTTTAAGGTGAATGAAAGTGATAAATGCATGTATTACAAATATGAAAATGGTGTTTGCACCATTATATGCTTATATGTTGATGACTTGCATATTTTTGGATCTAATATTCATGTTGTGAATTCTGTAAAGTCGATGCTATGTGAAAACTTTGACATGAAAGATCTAGGGGAAGCAATCGTCATTCTTGGCATCAAGATACCTAGGTCTGAAAATGGAATTTATTTAGATCAATCTCACTATATTGAGAAGATTCTAAAGAAATATAACTACTTTGAGTGTAAACCTGCATGCATACTTTACGACCATAGTGTAAAAATCTTTAAGAACACGAGAGACAGTGTAAGATAATCAGAGTATGCTAGCATAATTGGCAGCCTTCGTTATGCCACTGGTTGTGATGGACCCGACATTGCTTATGTCGTGGGATTACTATATAGATTTACTAGTAGACCTAGTGTGGAGCATTGGAATGCTATAGAAAGGGCCATGAGATACTTTAAAAGAACCATGAAACTTGGATTACATTATCAAAGGTTTCCAACAATCCTTGAAGGATATAGTGATGCTGACTGGAATACCCTATCAGATGATTCTAAGGCTACTAGTGGCTATATTTTCAATATAGCTGGTGGTGCTGTTTTATGGAAGTCTAAGAAACAGACTATTCTAGCTCAATCAACTATGGAATCAGAACTTATTGCACTAGCCACAGCTAGTGAAGAAGCAAGTTAGTTGAAAAGTCTGTTAGCTGAGATTCCCTTATGGGAAAAACCGATTCCAGCAGTATTGATCCACTACGATAGTACCGCACCTATTGCTAAGATTCAGAATCGTTATTACAATAATAAGAAACGACATATACGTTGTAAGCACAATACTGTTAGAGAACTACTCACTGAAGAAGCTATTAGAGTGAATCACATACGCTTAAAAGAGAATTTAACCGATCCTTTGATGAAAGGATTGGCTAGAGAGGAAGTCCAAAATACGGTAAAGAGTATGAGACTTATGCCACTACAAGGATGAATTACACATAATGGTAACACAACCTATAGACTGGAGATCCCAAGAAATAGGTTCAATGTGTAACAACAAGTTGTGATATAATATGAGTTAGATCATGCATTTTGAAGCATGAATTTTCTAAAGCCATGTTAGGCTAAGATAATAGAAACTCTTAATGAAGTCTATACTCTATTTGGAGTGAAGTACATAACTATAGGAGTACTTTTGATAGACTCACCTTTATGAATATGGAAGTGAGACCGCTTCCTATGAGTTTAGGGCAAAACTCTAGAGCATTCATTATACCAGGATAGACATGCATGGACATAAACGCATGGGCTACTAAAACTACACTATGTAAAGGTTATGGCGTAATATAATCTCAGAGATAGAGTTCAAGATTACGAGTCACTCTAGTAATTATACTCACTACGCAAAGGTTCAAATCTAAAGATACCTCTGTTTATGTCTAACCTTATATAACTGCTCAGTAAACGTCTTTTAAAAAAATTATGGTGGGGGATTGTTGGGCAATTGTTATTGTTGGGTTAGGCCACTTTGTCCAATTTTGAATTTATGAAAAAACCCAACCTTAGTCTTCAATCCCGTTTGGGTTGGATTGATGTGGTGTGGACTCTATATTTTTTTATTGAAAAAATAATAATATTTATTATTATTATTTTTAATAATTCGGATTTAATTTTTATTTTAATTAAATTCCTTTGATCATGGTCAATGGTCAATAAGGAGTAACCTTCCTTTTTTTTAAAGGAAAATTACATCAAAGATGAAGAAAAACCCTTAACCCACCCCACCTGAATGTGATTCGAACCCATGACCTCTAGAGTCATAGGTAAGCTCTCAACCAACAGGCTAAGAGCTTCACCACAAGGAGTAACCTTCCTTGATTTAATTAATAGTAACCTTCCCTGATTTCTCTCCCTCTTTATTCTGCATTAAATCATACCATAATTGCTCTTTTTTATTTTATAAATAGCTTTTGAGACTGTCATTCCATAGAGAAAGAATAAAATATAATTTTCTTTGAGTCAATTGAAATTGAGCATTTATAGAGTGTAGACAGAAACGAGTTCGTACGGTTCAATATGAATTTGTATACGAGAGGGTTGTTTTATCTTAGAGGCGACCAGATTTTACACTGCTTGAACTTTCCGGCAGTTCCGCAAACGTCTTAAAGAAAGCGACTTAATTCGCGACTCTGCCTATTGTTTTGTTCAGTGAATTTTGGGGTTTCTAGTTCCGGTTCCAACAGGTGGTGATTATCAAGGTTGAATAAATCAATGGGAAAAGTCAGTAGCATCATGTTATGAAGGTTGAATAAATAAATTATGTTTCACTTAATTTGGGAAATAATAATAATGATAATCCACTTTAGTTGATGTCTAGAGTTCTTGTTTAATTCAGGTTTTGAGTTGATGTTTATCTGCTGTTAATCTTGTCTTTATGTTATTAATGTAGTTCTAATTTAGATTTTTAGTTGTTAATCTTGCCGTTGGAGTGGAGTGATTCTGTAGTATTATTAATATATTGCTGTTTTATAATGAATTAATCAATTATGTTTCACTTAATTTCAGAAACAATAATAATAATAATAATAATAATAATAATAATAATAATAATAATAATGTTTATCAATCTCTACTTGTTAGAAAGTTGATTTTTTTTGAAAGATAATTTATGTTAAAAAATAAATATTATATGATTTCAATTAATTGTTTCGTGGTATTTAATAACATCCCAAATTATTCTTTCTAGAGTGGGAATAAGGAAAAATTAATAGAAATAACGACAAAACGTTATTCATTCTAGAAGAAGGATTAATAACGACTAATGCATGATTAATATAATTGATACAAAATTAATGCAGGGATAAATCTGCAACAAAGAAAAGGAAGAAGTCTCTAGCATTATGCCACGCCGCGTGAACGCCATAATAAGATACGCCTGATGAGAGAGGGTAAAAGAGACCGGCCATTGTTCTCATGGAGAGTGTACATACGTCTTAAAGGTTCTAAGGATACCAATGGGCTCCTTTATAGCCATCCATTAATGGGAATAAATACAATTAAATGGCAATTAATAGACATTAAGGGGAGTAATGATATGGCTGTTCGGATACAATATCATTAATGTCAAAGGTTACAAAAACCTATATAAATACCCATACTCTGAGGTATTCTAGGTATGCTTACTGATTCCCCTAAAACTTTTGCATCAGATTGTCCCCCACAATATAACTGGGAAACTGATCAGAAAGCAGTAGAAGCACCACTTCCTCAGGATAACTGGAAACCTGGTGTGAGAGCTGCATAAGAACAACTTCCATAAGAACTAATCACCGAAATTCTACTTGGTGCTTCAGTAAAACCTCTATTGTCTTTGAGATGCGTTTCTAAATCTTTACATGGCATCAATGATAGCCACGACTTTATACATCTGTATCACAATAGATCTGTTGAAAACAAGAAAGACCACAAGATGATCACCCGAAGACTTCCAATGGAAAGACGGTTGGACAGATTACATGTTTGTGATTTAGATACTAGCCTTGAAGAGAAAATGGAGAAACCATACAAAAATAGTGCTAAGCCATATGGTTACTGCAATAGTTTAGTTCTCTTGTTTGTTGACTCTTTCAAACTTACTGTGTGGAACCCCTCCACCAAGCAGTGTCGAAAGCTTACTCGTTGCCCTATCAAAATCCTATAGGGCGGCCATTGCAATAAAACCGGGATGGGTTTGGGTTATGATTCTACTACTGACGAGTACAAGGTTGTGTTGGTTGAATATGTCAAGATAGATGACAATGTTCATGATTTACAAGTTTGGATTTTCGGGTTGAGGTAGAATTCATGGAGGAGGAGTAGTCAGACGTTTCCTCACAGAAAAGATAAAGTTGCATAGACTGAATACTTTGCAAATGGCTCATTGAACTGTCTGTGTAAACCAAATGGGGGTGAATATGCTCTTATTGCATTTGATATGGCGGAAGACTTTATTGTGTCTTCCGCCATATCAAATGCAACAAGAGTATATTCACCCCCATTTGGTTTACACAGACAGTTCAATGAGCCATCTGCAAAGTATCCAGTCTATGCAACTTTATCTTTTCTGGGAGGAAATGCATGACTACTCCTCCTCCATGAATTCTACCTCAACCCGAAAATTCAAACTTGTAAATCATGAACATTGTCATCTATCTTGACATCTTCAACCAACACAACCTTGTACTCGTCAGTAGTAGAATCATAACCCAAACCCATCCCGGTTTTATTGTAATGGCCGCCATCATGGGATTTTGGTAGGGCAACGAGTAAGCTTTCGACACTGCTTGGTGGAGGGGTTCCACACAATAAGTTTGAAAGAGTCAACAAATAAGAGAACTAAACTGTTGTAATAACCATATGGCTTAGCACTGTTTTTGTATGGTTTCTCCATCTTCTCTTCAAGGCTGGTATCTAAATCACAAACATGTAATCTGTCCAACCGCATTTCCATTGGAAGTCCTCGGATGACCATCTTGCGGTCTTTCATGTTTTTAACAGATCTATTGTGATGCAGATGTATAAAGTCATGGTTATCAATGATGCTGCAGAAAGATTCAGAAACTCATCTCAAAGCCAATAAAGATTTCAATGAAGAACCAAGTAGAATTTCAGTGATGAGTTCTTGTGGAAGTTGTGCTTGTGCAGCTCTCTCATCAGGTTTCCAGTTATCCCGAGGAAGTGGTGCTTCTGCTACTTTCAGATCAGTTTCCCAGTTATCCTTGCAGGGGGCAATCCGATGCAAAAGTCAGTATATTATTTGAGAATAATAAGGATAATTGACAAGAGTTTTAGGGGAATCAGTAAGCATACCTAGAATACCTCAAAGTGGGGGTATTTATATAGGTTTCTGTAACCTTTGGCATTAATGATGTTGCATCCGAACAATCATGTCGTTACTGATGGACAAAATGTGTATCGTGCAAAACTAAGGGCAAGTGCACCCCATCGTTATCAAGTAATAAATAGTAAGTAGAGTATCGTTCTCTCGAGGATTGTGTTTATATCTATTGATTTTTGTGAATTTCTATTATCTAAGCAATCGAAACTTGAATTGTTTAAGATACTAAACTAATGAATTTACAACAACTAAATAAAGTAAACAAAGAAGGAAACAAAATGAATTTAAATATGATG
Source organism: Euphorbia lathyris (assembly GCF_963576675.1). Taxonomy (NCBI): domain Eukaryota; kingdom Viridiplantae; phylum Streptophyta; class Magnoliopsida; order Malpighiales; family Euphorbiaceae; genus Euphorbia; species Euphorbia lathyris. The sequence goes on along the minus strand of NC_088917.1, from coordinate 1,919,380 downwards.
TAAATCACTAGAGCAAGGCTTCACCTAACCTAATATATATAATCCACACAACAATCCTATCCAAGTTTTTGAGTTTTATTCTAGAGATGATGATTATTTCCTAAGGTAATTAGCCAAGCTTTGGTCCAGTCAAGATTAATCCTATTTCACATACAATTATCCTACCTTTGGTCCAATCAAGAATAAAGGTATAATGAAAGCATTAAGTTCTCTGAAATAACCCGAAAGTTAAGTCGTGAAACTAAGCCCCGAAAAACCGAACTGCATAGACACAGGTCTAAACTATATAGTCCCATTAATTATCTTAGTGTGGGTCAACCAAAATAATTAATTGTAATTTAGCTAAATATTGGCCAAATATCTAACTAGGAAATTAAGCTCCATAGTTTAATTCTCTAATTAATACATTATGAACTTGAAATCAGATTGCAAGTAAATCATATACTTCGAATCCGCCATTGCTCTAGCTATGGAGGAGTTAGTTCATGGTAGATGGAAAGAAAACAAGAAATTTAATCGAAAACAAACTTTAAAACATAATTAATTCGGGCAACAAAATAAATAGTAAAAGTAAAGAGAAGAGAAGATGAAGTGAGAATAAACTCTGGAATGAAAACATGAAAAGTAAAATAACAACTAGAACTGTATACAAATGTTGAATTAAGAGTTTGAGAAAGAGAAAATGAACTAAAATAAAGATGCTAAAACTACAATAGGAAATTAAAGGATGTGTTTTAAGATATGTTCCATGTCTGTGTTGAGGTATGTTCCACGTCTGGTTTCATGCTTCCCAATGTATGTATTTATAGTTGCACATGCCTTCATGAATTCCTTGTAACTTCCATCTTTAATGCCATTAAAGAGAAGATTAATGAAGGTTTGAATTCTTTGTTCTAACTTCTTAACTTTATGATAACATTGGGATATTATCACGAGGACCAAAAGAGATAATTGCCTTAAGTATGCCACGTAGCAAAGGAAGCTGGCTGGTGGATCTCCCTGGATTAGCTCTAAGAGATCCGCTAGCGGATCTCTAAGGCGAATCTCTCCATTCACCTTGATAACGGCTGGCCGCTGTCTCGGCCATAAATGATCATTAAATGAATCATTAATTGTCTTAACCGCCAGGTTAAGAGTAACTTGTAACCGCCATTAAATGAGCATTAATGGAGACTTTCTAGTTACCTAGAGGTTACGAATTTCTCAACTATATATAGCCTATCTTTCTAGGCTATCGAGGTACACTTTCTTACATTCTCTAAGCTTCGTCAATATAGTTTATTCTCCATATATTCTACTGACTTTGGCATCGGAGTGTCCCCGGCCGGTCCCAACGGCGCCTCACAGGGACGTGATCCGATCAGAAGTTTCTCATGTGTTATCAATTGGTGCGGTGAAGGTGGAATCCTTGATCAAATAAAGGATTTTTTCGTTCACATTGAAACATCATGACCGATGAAGGACCAAATCCCTCCTCTGGGATTGAATCACCGATAATTACACCATCTAGTGCTGGACGCACAAGCACAACTGCTCCTACAATAAATATTGATGGAAATATTCCCACTGCCTCTTTCATCGATATGTGTGCTCAGGATATTGAGGCACGATATGGGCTTGAGATAGGGAACCGCCTACGGGCATCCATGATTGTCCCTCCGCGCTGGAGTACGATATCTACGACAGCTGTCTCATCCTTACCTCCTTTAAACTTTGGTTTGGGACCGGGTGCCCATAGCTCTTCATTCCTTCAAGCTCATAATATTGATTCCATGATAACCACTACGGCATCAGGTGACGGACGATAGGTTATCAGGGAGTTATTTCCTGGCGAGGGAAGTCGAAGGAATGATACGGTCCCTCCTGGCGGATCGGGGGTTCCAAGGTTTAATCTTGATGGACCAAATGTACCCAGGCATCCGCGGACAAATTCGTCTCTTGGCGGATTTAAGGAGCCCATGCGTAAAAAGCATAAAAAGGATAAAAATAAGCGAGCAGGATCCCCACGCCGTGGCAGATCACCTCCATCTACTGGTCGTAGAAGAAGTAAAAGGCCAGAAATACCATCTCATATAGGTGGACCACCGCCACATCCATCTTCGGGAACTATTGGACACACCTCATCTGGAGGCCAGCAAGGAGGAAATGGTCCAACTCCACCAGGCAGAGGAGGTGGTGGAGGAGATGGGGGAGGAAGGGGAGGGAGCGGACGTGGTAATGCAGGAAGACATTCGCCATCAGATCCATCGTCTGAGTCAAGTTCTTCCTCTTCTTCTTCTCCAAGCAGATCGCCACGAAAGGGTCGCCCCAAGGCGGATCCGAAGAATTTTGATGATAGAGTGAGGGCCCTAGTACTCCAAATGAACGAAGAAAATGCTAGGCACAATCCATTCGCCAATAGGGATTCGCCTTTTGCAGCCTGGATCGAGGCAGAGGAAACCGACAGAGCTTTCAAGATCCCCAATCTTGCAATATACACAGGCAAAGATAATCCGGAGGCTCATGTTCGAAAATACCGAATCTTGGCCAGACTCAATCGAGCCACTGAGCCCGTGCTTTGCAAAATGTTTGTCACCACGCTAGGAGGTCCAGCTTATTTGTGGTTTCAATCTTTACCTCCAGGCTCGATAAACAGCTTCGATCAATTGAGCAGGGAATTTTGTGCAAAATTTGCCGGCTGCATCCCTGTAGTGGTGAAATCCGGAAAGCTTTTCGAATTAAAGCAGAAGGCGAATGAATCCCTCCGAGATTATGTGGACACTTTCAACCAGTTGTGTATACAAATAGTTGATGTCGATATCTCCGTAGCTGTGGAATGTTTCGTGAGAAACACTACCTGTAAAAGTTTACAAGAGGACCTCATCCGCAAAAAACCTACCAGCATTGCAGAGTTGATGGAGCGTTGCAAAGACTTTATAGAGGTTGACGATATTCGCCGAGGTTCTCCATCATCGCCAAAAAAGGACAAAGGTGAATCTCGTCCCCGGGATCGGGACAGTGACAAACGTCAGGATTCTTCTTCTCGGAACAAACGAAGGGATTCTAGGAACAAATCGACGTTTGTCACTTCCTTCACACCTCTCAATGCTTCTAAGAGTGAGGTTCTTATGTGGATCGAGAATAGTCAGCACAAACGGAGCATTTCATACCCCGAGCCAAAAGGAGGGGAGTACACCAATAAAGGAAAGAATCCTAAAAATTATTGCAAGTATCACAGGAAAAATGGCCATGATACAGACGCTTGCTGGGAGTTAGCTCAAGAAATTGAGCGACTCATTGAAAGAGGAAAATTGGATCGGTTCATCCAAACGGAAGGAAAAGAAGATGATAGATCCAAGGAAGACCCAAAGAAGAAAGGAAAGGGTACCATCAATGTCATAGCAGGCGGACCTGGCTATCAGCCAGCATTGAAAAAGGCAAAGACAACCACCCTTGACAGGACATCACTAAACCGCCCTTTCTTGGATGCAGGTCCTGAGATTCCACCCCATGCGGACGCACTGGTCGTCACTATGACGGTTGAAGGTTGGGAGATGAAGAGGGTAATGATCGATACGGGAAGTTCATGTAATGTCATTACCCGAGGAGCATTCGCCAGACTCCGGATTGATCCCGTCGAGGTGGAGCCAACGGTGGTTGACATTTTGGGAGTGACTGGTCATACCATTCAGACGAAAGGCCAAGTAACTTTGGATTGTGAGCTTGTTGATAATGATCAAGTTTGGAGAGGAGATTTGGAATTCTCGATCTTGGATGGACAATTAGCTTATAACATTATCCTCGGATGACCTTTTATCTCCGAAGTTGCAGCTCTTATCTCTATTCGCCATTTGACACTTTACATTCCCACGGTCAAGGGAGGTGTGATGGTCAAAGGTTGTCAAAAGGTGGCCCAAGAAACATATTCGGCATCCTTAATGATTCACCCTCAATCTAAAGAAGAAGATGAAGAGGAGCGTGTCAAAATGGCCCTAGGCGAAACCGAAATGTACTTTGTGGCAGAGGAGAAGCAGGTGCGAATAGCTAAGGGGCTACAAGGCAAGATCAGAGATGCGATCACCAAAGTACTTTGTGAAGCTGAAGATGTCTTTGCATGGAAGGACGAAGTTCTCCCGGGAATTAGCCCAGACGTGATCACCCACAAGCTCAACATCGATAAAGATGCAGTTCCTGTGGCTCAGAAGCGGAGAAATCATGGTCCAAAAAGGCAAAAAGTGATAGAAGAAGAAATTGCCAAGCTCCAAAAGGCGGATGCCATTGAAGAAGTACTTTACACTCAGTGGTTGGCGAACGTAGTGCTAGTCAAGAAAGCTGGCGGATCTTACCGCATGTGCATTGACTTTACGGATCTCAATAAAGCTTGCCCTAAGGATAATTATCCTTTGCCATGCATAGACATGCTTGTAGATGGAACTGCTGGTCACGCAATGTATTCATTTACTGACGTGAAGTCAAGCTATCATCAAATCCCGATGGAGCCCTCAGATAGGATCAAGACCTCGTTCGTAACGCATCAAGCGACTTATTGTTTTAAAGTCATGCCCTTCGGGCTCAAAAACGCAGGAGCTACCTATCAGAGGATGATGAACAAGATATTCGCGGATAGTAAGAATGATAATTATTCTGTCTATGTAGATGACATGATCATTAAAAGCACAACTGTAGAGAAGCATGCAGAGGATATAAGGGGGGTACTGGACGTACTTCGCCACCACAACATCAAGTTGAATCCAGAGAAATGCACTTTCGGGGCAACATATGGAAAATTTCTAGGATTCATGATCAGCGAAAGAGGAATTAGCCCAAACCCTGACAAAGTCAAAGCAGTCCTAGAAATGCAACCGCCTCGGAATATCAGAGAAGTACAACGCCTTAATGGGCGTATCATAGCCTTGGGCAGGTTTATCTCTTGCTCTGCTCGCAGATGTCAGCCTTTTTTCGAAGTCATCAAGAGAATGAAGATTGTCAAAATGCCTTCGAAGGAATCAAACGGTTCCTTACAGAACCACCCATGATGAGTCGACCTTTGAAGGGGGAGGATCTATACATGTACGTGTCAGTCACGGATAAAGCCGTATGCACAGTCATGGTACGAGAAGAAGATGGCCAACAATTCCCCATTTATTACGTGAGCAAAGTTTTGAAAGATGCCGAAACCAGATATTCGAAGTTGGACAAAATGGCATTAGCTGTCGTAACCACGGCTATTCGCCTTAGGCCATATTTTCAAGCGCATACTATAATAGTTCGAACCAATATACCAATGAGAAAGGTATTACAGAAGCCGGACATTTCGGGAAGGTTGATGGAATGGGCGATTCGCCTGGGCGAATTCGATGTAAGGTATGAAAGCAGGTCACCTTTCAAAAGTCAGGTCCTGGCGGACTTCGTGAATGAATTCACTGACGAGGGGATATCTCATCCCAAGCCTCCATTAGAAGAGTGGTCGATGTATACCGATGGAGCTTCCTCTGCAGATGGAGCTGGTGTGGGAGTTGTGATCAAAGGTCCCCACTACATAAGATTGCGATACGCAGCAAAGTTAAATTTCCATGCTACTAATAATGCTGCTGAGTACGAAGCTCTGATACTGGGCTTACGTCTACTTCAAGAAATCACCCCGGAACAGATCGTGATCTACAGCGATTCTAAACTAATGGTCAACCAAGTAATCAAGAATTACGAGGTGAAGGACGAGGTTCTGGCCAAGTATGTAGCAGAAGTCAAAAAGATTCTGGATAACCTTGAAGCTAAAGAAACTAAGTGGGAATTAGTTCACATACCAAGGGAATCCAATACAGAGGCTGATCAATTGGCCAAAATGGCTTCTTGTGAAGTAAACTGGGCGGATCCAGATTGTCCCTTCGAAGTAAAAATGGCTCCAACATTTGCTGCTAAAGAAATCTCCGTACTCACAACGGTGGAAGATGATTGGAGGACAGTCATCCGCCAATATCTACTAAATGGAACATTACCTGAAGACAAGGAAGAGGCGAGGAGGATTGTCAGGAGATCAGCTTACTTCTCCTTGATCAATGATGGTCTTTACAGAAAATCCTTTAGTCATCCTTGGCTGAAATGCATTCTACCAGAAGAAGGGCAGCAGATCCTCAAGGAGCTACATGAGGGATCTTGTGGGTCGCATGAAGCATCCGCGACGATCTTGAGGAAATCCAGGATAGCAGGTTTCTACTGGCCCACAGCTGAGTTAGATGCCCAAAGTTTGGTAGAATCTTATCACAGTTGTCAGATTCATGCAAATGAGTCACACACTATCAAACACATTCAAAGGCCAATTATTGAAGGTCGTCTGTTCGCCCTTTGGGGAATAGACATCGTTGGCCCGTTTCCTCCAACTCGTCGGCAAAAGAGGTATGTAATAGTAGTGGTGGACCATTTCACCAAATGGGTAGAAGCCGAGGCTGTTTCCTCCATTACAGCAGAACAGATAGTGGAGTTTGTCAAGGACAACATCGTGGGAAGATACGGCATTCCACATACCATCATCACTGACAACGGGACACAGTTTAACTGTGGCAAATTCAAGGCTTTTTGTGAGGGATTGGGCATCCTGAACAGATTCGCCTCCGTTTATTATCCCCAGTCCAATGGAATGACCGAAGTGACCAATCGAACAATTGTAAAGGGGATAAAAAAAGAGGTTGGGAGAACACGACAAAAAATGGGCGGACCAGCTTACAAGTGTTTTGTGGGCCTATCGTACCACCCCAAGAACTGCTACGGGAGAAACGCCATTCGCCCTTTCTCATGGAGTGGAGGCCGTAATCCCCGTTGAAATACAAGTCCCCAGTGATCGAGTGGCCTTTTATTGTGAAAAGGACAACGATAAGCGATTAAGGGAGCGTCTGGATCAGGTTGAGGATCGCAGGAATCAATCCTATGTACGCATGGCAGCATATAAACAGCGGATCACATCCTATCATGATAAAAATGCCAAGCTTGTGGATCTAAAGATAGGAGATCTTGTGCTTCGCAAGGCTGATAAAGTCCAATCTCGAGAAGGCAAGGGCAAGTTGGGGATCAACTGGATAGGTCCATACCAGATAGTGGAGAAGGTTGGACCAGCCACATTCAAAATACAAGATATGGAGGGCAATACGCTGCCACGCACGTGGAATCTCCAAAATCTCCGCAAATACTTTGTTAGAAAATGAAGTATGTCCATGGTCTTAAGTACTCTTTTTCCTTTAACAAGCTTTTTCCCATGTGGTTTTTCTTGTTAAAGGTTTTAACGAGGCTCATTTATAAAGACCTATTCGCTGTAATAAGATGTTTCTCCCATTAATAAAGATTGTTGGTTTTATTATTCATGTTCTTTCTATAGTTTACTGCTGCAATATCAATATTCCAGTCCTAAAAAGAAGGGGAGGCACCCAACGCTCTCCACATTCGCAATACATCGTTATCTGAAAGCACATAAGAGGATCAATCTTATGGGCGGATCCGTCTTTGGGCGGATCCCAATCTCCAATAAGAGTTAAAACGATCCTTGGATGCAAGGTCTTTACACTCTCTTATCCTTCTCAGAGAGGAATTCACAAGTCCTACGGGCGGATCATTTCACCTCAAAGATAGGTAGCAAATTGAACCCCTGGGCAGCTTTACTTCCTCTAAAAAGGAATAGAACAGCTTCAAACCTTCACAAAGGTTCATACAATGGAGTATGGCTGGCCACCTACTCCAAACCAAAATCCTAAACGTGCTTATATTTAAAAATACTTCTTTACGCGAGTGTAAGGATAAAATAAATAAATAGCAGCATAATTGTACTTAGAAGGTTTTTTACAAATATCTCTAAGTAAAAGCTAAATAATAAGGGCATCCCCTTCTGTGCTTCCTTCGCCCACAATGTTCGCTGGAGGATCTTTCTTCTCCACAGTCACAGATCCGCCATCAGGAGATACCTCCTTATCCCCTTTTGGTTCCGAATCAGCCTTAGACGGCATCTTTGGGGGATTATCCGCCGCAACTATGGTAGAAGGTTTGTTTTCCTGCAGGGATCCCTTCATCCATCTCCGTACATAGTTGCGGAGGTATTCCTTGGCATCGGGCATCTTTTTGAACTTCGCCACGTCCTCTGGTTCGGGGACGGTGAACTCAGGATCTGTGAAATCAATTCCAGGATGGGCCAAAGAGAAGTACGCCATAAGCATCTCTCCATAAAAAAATGCCTGTTCACCCGCTGTGTATTCAGCTTCCCCGAGAGCATCTTCGTGGCTTTTAGCATCAGAGGCTATCTTTGCCTTTAAACTTTGTATCTCCTCGTCTCGGAGAACTAGAGCAGTTGTGGCGGAAGCTAGGTTCGCATTGGCGGTGGCAATAGCGGAATTGGCATTCGCTATATCTTTCTCTAACTTTTCGATAGTCGCCCTATCCGCCACGTTCTGGATGAGCCCATTTTCTAAAGTACGCAAGCGGGCATACAGCTGTGAAAGACAAAAGGATTTAGTCCAAGGGCGAAATGGAAGTAAAAGAAATCATCAATACCCATATTCTCTTGATACTCACCGAGAGGAGCTCCGATTTTCCCTTATGGACATGGATTGATCCAGGGATTTGGTCGTAATCCCTTTGTACCTCTCCCACCTGTCCTAAAGCCTCGTCCAAATCATTCAGAAGAGATTCATTCTCAAAAGATCCCTGGGCCCCAAACTTGGCAGACCAATATCCTCCAATATCGGGCTTCGCCATCTGTGCAAACTGAAAAATCCATACGCCGCTTTAAAATCGGATGAGCAGGAAACAAAATCAAAGAGACGAATTACCTGAACCATTTTCTCAGTAGGTTTGGCGGACCTAATCGCGTCCGCCATTAACTTGGTACTACCAACAGTATTGGGCCGCCTCTTCTTCAGTGGCGGATCAATAGCTGTCTCTATAGGGCGCTTGCCCGTATCAGGTTGAGGGTTAGCCGCTTGACTTTTCTTGCGTGCTTCATCTTCTAGAAATTTCCTGCGCGTCTCTACAAGAGCATGATTTGCCTTAGATACACCCCTGGCAAAAAAGACATCAAAATAATCAAGACTCCTGAAGTAACAGAAAGGTACCTTGATCAAACTGAGTAATTTTTGAATAAACGAATTGATCTTCCACTCGGCGGATCAGAGGAATGTCACTCATCATGAAGTCTAAGGCATCCGCATACGTCCATGCATCCGCCTTAATCTGCTTCATGAGATCCGCCACCTCTTCATCACTGTGTGTTAAGATTCGCATGTCACCTGCCATATGTAGCGGACGAGAGTTCCAAACTGAAGGAAAACCTAACGGTTCATCCTCCTTTATCTTCACATAGAAGAAACTCTCATCCCAGCTATGAACGTTGGACATTTTGTCGTAAAAGGGCGAATAGACACCAAATTTGGCGAATGTAAGATAAGACTCCGACTTCCTCTTGGAGGGCTTATGAAAGGCTCTAAAGATACGGCCATTATACGCTACGCCCAAATTTGACGCAAGATAGCAATCTAAAGCCATGTCAAGCCAGCCATTAGGGTGTAGCTGACTAACGGCAATGTCAAAATATGAGAGGATATCCGCCAACATCTTGGGAAGAGGAAGGCAAAACCCTCTCTCAACGTGACTACAAAATACGGTAAAGAAGTCTTTTGGCGGATTAGAGGGACGTTGATGAGAAGCTGCGAGTTGGGTTTCATAATTTTTGATCCACGGAAAGCGATCCGACAGATTCGCCAAATCCGCGGCACTCATGCGAGATTGCGTGGACTCCGCTCGAGGATTCTTTTTCCTAACGGGAAAAGAGGAAGAGGCCATTAAACCCAGAAACCGGTTACGAGCACCGGCCGGAGCAGCACCGGAAAAGAAGGAAGGATTTCCGGTGGAACGAGTCTGGTAATGATTAGGCACCGAGTTATTGAACTCAGCTAAACCAGAATTAATCACACCAACAGAAGATTGAGAATTTTCCGACGAAGATGTGGTCCAACTAAAATCTACTTCAATCTTAAGAGGAGGTGTCGAATTAAAAAGTTCAGAAGTTGACCCAGAGGACGAAGATGAACTTCTAAACATTCAGGATAAAAGAAAAAGCACTTACATGGAAATGTAGAAGCTTGAATAGGATCTCTGGAATTTCTGGGGGAAAGCTTCGGAGACGGAAGAAGATGGAAAATGAGGAAGAAAGAGAGACCCCGAAGATGAAGAAGGTTTTTTGAACGTTCCTAGGGCAGCGTGTTATTACACGTGTCGGCCATCAAAGGGCGTTGAACAGAGTGCACATTAATGAGGAAGCATATGACAGCGTGCAGAAGTCCAAAAGCCCTAAAGGACTTTAAAGGCATTTTGGGGGGGGGGGGGGCTTCTGATAACATTGGGATATTATCACGAGGACCAAAAGAGATAATTGCCTTAAGTATGCCACGTAGCAAAGGAAGCTGGCTGGCGGATCTCCCTGTATTAGCTCTAAGAGATCCGCTAGCGGATCTCTAAGGCGAATCTCTCCATTCACCTTGATAACGGCTGGCCGCCGTCTCGGCCATAAATGATCATTAAATGAATCATTAATTTTCTTAACCGCCAGGTTAAGAGTAACTTGTAACCGCCATTAAATGAGCATTAATGGAGACTTTCTAGTTACCTAGAGGTTACGAATTTCTCAACTATATATAGCCTATCTTTCTAGGCTATCGAGGTACACTTTCTTACATTCTCTAAGCTTCGTCAATATAGTTTATTCTCCATATATTCTACTGACTTTGGCATCGGAGTGTCCCCGGCCGATCCCAACGGCGCCTCACAGGGACGTGATCCGATCAGAAGTTTCTCCTGTGTTATCACTTTAATATAATTAAAAAGAGCATTAAGTAGTGTAACTCCCTCTTGAGCATTCAAAAGACTTTTCAATACACTATTAAATAGTCATAACATTCCTTGTGTGGTTATTGAGGAATTTATGACAGTAAAGGCTCTTTTAAAGAGTCATGGATTATTCATTCTTCAACTGCTACGAGGTCACTGACTAGAGGGAGTTCTGAACGTGCAACTTTATTTACTTGAGTAATGATTCAATAATTGCATTTTTGCCCTAAATAACACCTAAAAACACATGGATCAAGCATTAGTTCTTAAAACACAAATCTAAACAAAAAACAGTTTTAAAATGTTAACAACTATCTTAAAATGTATGATTAATAGAATTAAAATATATTAAAAACTATTTGAAAATGCAAGATAACAACTTCCTCACACTTTGAACCTTGCTTGTCCTCAAGCAAGCCTTAGACTCAAAATAAACTCTAGAATACTCACTACAAATAATTCACACAATAACACAATTTACTTCACTTGGCGTTCATAGATCTCGATTTCACAAGTTTGGATGAAAAACAAAAGGTTTGGATTCTAAAAGATTCTAATCGTTTCTCCACAAACCAACACAAGCAGACGTATATTCAATCATGTCACAACATCAAAAGGCAAACTATTTTGGCACCTCACTAGTGGTCACTCATTCCACTCAAGTGTTTGGGTGCAAACTTTGTCTCTCAAGCTCTATACTAGCTTTGACTATGTTGAATTTTCATTGTCATATGGTCTTTACAATTATGCTTATCTAGTCAGATACAAGATCCCAAGGTCTTTTACGAGTTGTAATGTTGGTTTTGGGACAGGTTTGGATATGGAAAATATGTGGAAAGTGAATAAAGAATTAGTTATGCAAAATAGATACAATAAGACCCGAAGCTCTTCAAAAATTAACTGAGAAACATAAACTGTGTTACTGATGGAAAATTTGTTTTCTCTTTATTTTCTCCATTAGGTATTAATTCCAAAACAAGGCTTGAAGCAAAAGTTCCATAAGTAAGCGCATGAGAATCACTTTCCTCTTCTTACCCACTTCTATCTCCAAGACTGCAACTAATCTCACTACATTGAGTATTCACTTGTTTATCCTTATTGTTAACTTATGATTACAAATTACAGTTCTTTGCTTCAAATGCATTTTTTGAGATCGATCGTGCATGAATCTCCACCTTGAACTAAATGACTCAACCATTGCTTTATTTTTTTTCTTTTCAAAAGCACATAAAGTAGCAAAAATAATTCTCGGCTTCCTATTTTCCACAAAATTTGAGCTCCCTAAAACATTCATATTTGTGCACAATAATTGTAAATTCATGGGTGAAAAAAAGAGTATTTAAGATGTTAGGGGTTTGTAATGTGGTGAAACAAAGAAAGTGGTATACATATGCTTCAACGGGGCTTAATTAAACATGATGTAATAGGGTTTTGGGTTAAACAAGGAAAAATAAGTTTTAACATTGACAAAGGGCTACACTTAATTGCCTTGATCATGCCAAGTTCCAACTGGATGTACGAGGTTTCGATTAACATTTGATGCAAATTCTATAGACAATAGCAAGTACGAGCACACTCAAGAAAAAAAATAAACTGAGCAATGCGTAATAAAATGCTCAAATAGTTAGTCTCGAAATCTCACATATGTTCGAATTAATTTTTGTACCAAAAGGTTCAACCAAATGACAAGCTCAATGCTTATTTTCGATCTACAAGTGTATTCTCTGGAACTACCATGGTGAAGTTTCATCCTGTTTAGAGTCGGCTGTTTACGAGTTTTCTTCCTAAGTCCATCTCAAATCCTTAAACTTGACCCGAAAAGCAAAGGCAAAGGTTCTAGATATGTAAGGAAGTACGCAACTAAATGAAATTATCCTAAAAAATAATAAACACAAATATAAATAGTAAATGATAAAACCTTAAACTAAGATAGATAAAACATTTTTACCCTTCCTCACATTTTAGAGCAAGCATTTATCCCAAAAATGCGATAAAAGGTAAAGTGGAAAAATAAAAAGGGTTAAAGAAAGACTTCCTCAAACTCATGATGGTAGAGAAGATGAGATAGTTCAAATTTAATTGTTGCGCCAATTTGTTTGCTTTTCTGTTTTTTTTTTTGTTTTTTTACCTACAAAATAAATATACAAATAAATAAAACTTACTTAAAGAAATATTGTAAATAAAAGAGAGAAATTAAGAGAAAAAACTCGGATTTCCTCCCGTTAACGCTAAGATTATAGTCGTTTAGCTTGACTACAGCACAGTGACGCCTTTGTCTGTGTTTCATTAGAAAAAGTCTAGAATGTAAAGAGTATTGGATGCCAAAGACCAGTTATGAGAGTGTAACTATCAAAGGCACACTCCTCGACTTATTTATAGGCTTCAACTCGTCGTGGTCACCGATTAGTGACCAAGTCCTCGATCGGCTACCCTGGTACCCCATCGGCGACCAAACCGCTGATCATGGACCAACTTTTCACATTCTGCATGTGGGAATTCATAATATGTCATTAACCATAGTTACATAAGCATTTCGACTTTCAATACACCTTGTATTTATTCAAATACATTTACTGCAGCTTATGACATTGAAATTAATTGATAAATTAATTTCTTGAGAAAATTAACCCTTGAGAAAAGGGAATTATTTGTGTTGTTAATGCAGGTAATAGATATCTCTTGGACATACTTGAGCAGGTGCAATTATCCAAATCAATCATCAATTATATACAGTCAGACAGATCAGATATCTCTTGGAGACACTAGCCCATGCACAGTTATCCAAATCAACTAATAATTATATGCTGTCAAACGGATTAGACATCTCTTGGAGACACTTGCCTAGGCACAGTTATCCGAATCAATCTACAATTATATGCCATCAGACGGATTAGATATCTCTTGGAGACACTTTCCCAGGCGCAGTAATCCAAATCAATCAACAATTACATACCGTCAGACAGATTAGAAAACCAGCTCTCAAAGGTATCATAAAGTCCACCCAGTTCACAGAACCTCATTAACAAGGTATGATAAAGTCCACCCTGTTCTCAGAACCTCATGGACGAGGTATGATAAAGTCCACATCTTCATTCCACCAACAAGCATCTGATTGTTTATTGTTTCAGATTAGGCCTTTGAACTTTCGCGATTTAAAAAAATAAACGCATGCCTTAAGTTTTTGGAAGTGGAAAAGAAAACTATATTTGTACTAGCAAATTTTGTCTCTATACAGTAATCATAAAATCCTAAAATAAAAAAGAAAGCCAAATCCTTAAAGGAAAATAAAAACAAAAAAAGAAGTGTTAAATAGTCAAATCCTAAAAAGAAAAGGAAAAACAAAAAAGAAAGTATTAAATAGGCAAACCCTAAAAAATAATCCTAAATGGAAAAAGAAAGACAAAGGAAAGTATGAAAAATAACACCTACATAGTAAATTGTGTTTTAAGATCTAAACAATAGGATTTCACCAAAACGGCACGTGAGTTTTGATGCTTGGCCTGTTTCCCATGAGATTAGGATCTGAAAAGGCCAAACTTTGAAGTCTCAAAATTAGCAAAAATTGTAATTTTATCAAATCTTTGTATAAACTTACAAGCTTTCTCTTCAATTGCATCATTTTGGCATCATTAATTTACAAATATAATTATATACATATATTGTTGTCTCCAAAACAGAGTGACACTAGCAAGTTCACTAGGTCCCAAATAATAAAGTTAAAGTATATTATCATCTCCATAGGGATAGGAAGGCTAGAAATTACAGAGTTCTTTTATAGAACAATCAGGTTCTTAGAACAATCAGGTTCTTAGAACAATGAGTCGAGTGAACTTATAAGTTGAGGTGAAATGACTGAGGAATTAACTGAAGACTAGCAAGTAGATAATTTATTCAAAACGGTAGCTACGCATTCAATTAAAGTACGATTGATTCAGAAATTAATAGAACAGGCAAGAAGCACATAGATCGAAAAAGTACATTAGATCTAATAGAAGTATTTTACTGTATCCAGACTAATATCAATCCAACCCATTTCATGAATAAAATGTGACCAATTAACCAACCAACAAAACTACTTGTTACAAATAACATATTGTTGTTGCATCGAAACATATAAATGTTGACTAATCTGACTAACATTGAACTTGGTAAAATGAAATGGTTGAATAATTGAAAAATGAGATTATTCATGAATACAAATTGAAGGCTAAGATTACGCATTGAATTTCTGGTAGTAGATCCATAATCAAAAAAGTGTTTGTGATTGTTCCAGAGGAAATGAAACAAAAGATAGGGTAGAGCTAGGATAGTTATTGTATAAGGTCTACCCAATGCTAGATGCAGAGGCGCATAATACATCGATATGAACATCATGAGCTATCCCGTAATAAAACCTATTGTTCTTGATACCTTCTTCTCATTTCCTTCTTCTCCTTCTTCTTTAACTTGAGTTGAACAATATTGTGCACATAGATCCAAGGTAACTTTCACTAATCTCACTAAGATCATGTCTCCCATGTTCCAGAGATTCTACTAAGAGCATGCAAACTAGCATAAAACGTGGGCTCATAAAAATTCTTATGCATTAAGAGCAAGAAAGCATTTTAACCGTGAAGCTAAAAACCCTTGGCACATCAATTGATCGTGTCTCCATCCTTAACTAATGTGTGTTAGATTGTATTTTCTGTTATCTAACCCGAAGTTATCAAACTAAAGGATAGGCTAGCTAGAGCTATCATGAATTGAGCACCCAACCTATCAATCATCTAAAAATACTCTTGTATACAATAGGGGTAGAATACTACTTGCATCAACCAGCCTTAGGCCGGCTTCGGCCCGTAGAGTGACTACTCACTCATGCTAATACTTGAAATAAGAAGAACATATAAAGGAAACATGAGAAAGGACTAGATTAAAAGGTGTGAGATCACTAAGGATCTCACTTTCAAAAGTACAATACTAAAACTTAAAAAAATGCTGGAAAGATAGATTGAATTGTGTCCCCTTACTTCCCACAAGAAGCTATATAAAGGGACACAAAACAATAAAACAAAGTACCAAACAAGTTACATGAAATCAACAAAGAACAGTCTGCTACCGGTAAGAACAGTCTATGACAACAGACAAATAGTTCGGAAAAAGACAAGTCTACAGCATAGGACAAAATAGCACAAGCAGACAAGTCTGCCTACAAAAGGACAATGTTTTTCCTTTCCACAACCATTTGAGATGCATGCAAAGACTTGTTGACATAGAAACTTGTAGAATCAGCATTGGGACTCTTTATTCCTCCTTCCCAAGCCTGGTCACGTGATCTCTCCCCCCTCCATCAGTTTGACTGCCCTTTGACTCCAGTTAAGCAAGTAGATGCAACAGAGAGCAACCTGCACGGATAAGGCAAATTATAAGGAATTTTGGCTTTTGATTTGATCATTTTAGTATTAAAACTAGCCCTTAATTCCATGATTATCATGACATAATTTGCACTTATCATATATCTACCATAATAATATGTAAAAAAGAATTTATTTATTACTATTAAAAAATATTACATCTAATTAAAAAAATAAAATAAAAGAGGAGAGCTTTAAGTCTTGTTTCTCATAACAATGTTTTTTTTGTCTTGTTTCTCATAACCGTGTTTGTTTTGTCTTGTTTCTGATAACAAGTTTTGTTTTCTCTTGTTTCTGATAACAAGTTTTGTTTTCTCTTGTTTATGATAACAAGTTTTGTTATATTTTGTCATGTTCTGCTTTATGGCATCGTCAAGTAGTATCCAGGCTGTGTATGCCAATTTAAGTCTAGAGGAAGAGGAAAATAGAGGTATTTTCATTGATGATGGAGATCTCAATTCTGAGGAGGTCGATCTAAGATGGTGTCTGGTTGGAAAATTCCTCTCTAATAAACTTGTAGATTTTCAGGCAATGCGAGATACTTGTTTGTGATTTAGATTGAAAGGCGGTTGGGCAAATTACATGTTTGTGATTTAGATACTGGCCTTGAAGAGAAGATGGAGGAACCATACAAAAGCAGTGCTTCGCCATATGGTTACTATAATGGTTTAGTTCTCTTGTTTGTTGACTCTTTCAGACTTACTGTATGGAACCCTTCCACTTAGCAGTATCAAAAGCTTCTTCGTTGCCCTATCAAAATCCCATAAGACGGCCATTTCAATTGTTCTCACAGAGAGCGTACATACACCTTGAAGATTCTAAAAATACCAATGGGAACCTTTTATAGCCATCCATGAATGGGAATAAATATAATTAAATAGCAATTAATAGACATCAAGGGGAGAAATGACATAATTGTTCAGATAGAACATCATTAATGCAAAAGGTTAAAAAAACCTATATAAATACCCGTACTCTGAGGTATTCTAACTATGCTTTTTGATTACCCTAAAATTTTTGCATCAGATTGTCCCCCACGCAATAACTGGGAAACTGATTAGAAAGCATCAAAAGCACCACTTCCTTAGGATAACTGGAAACCTGATGAGAGAGCTGCACAAGAACAACTTCCACAAGAACTAATCACCAAAATTCTACTTGGTTCTTCAGTGAAATCTCTATTGTCTTTGAGATGAGTTTTTAAATCTTTTTGCAGCATCATTGATAGCCACGACTTTATACATATGCATCACAATAGATCTATTGAAAATAGGAAAGACCGCCAAATGATCGCCCATGGATTTCTAATTGAAAGGCGGTTAGGCAAATTACATGTTTGTGATTTAGATACTAGCCTTGAAGAGAAGATGGAGGAACCATACAAAAACAGTGCTTCACCATATGGTTACTATAATGGTTTAGTTCTCTTGTTTGTTGAATCTTTTAGACTTAGTGTATGTAACCCTTCCACTTAGCAGTATCGAAAGCTTCTTCGTTGCCCTATCAAAATCCCACAAGACGGCCATTGCAATAAATTCGGGATGGGTTTGGGTTATGATTCTATACTGACGAGTACAAGGTTGTGTTGATTGAAGATGTCGAGACATATGACAATGTTCATGATTTACAAGTTTGGATTTTCGGGTTGACGTCCAATTCATGGAGGAGTAGTCAGGCGTTTCCTCACAGAAAAGATAAAGTTGCATACACTGAATATTTTGCGGATGGCTCCTTAAACTGGCTTTGTAAACCAAATGGGGGTGAATATGCTCTTGTTGCATTTGATATGGCAGAAGAGACAATATCTAAAGTGTCTTAAGCTAGAATAATAAGAATAATTGATGGATGGATATAAAGGTGCCCCTTGGTATTCGCCCCTATTTGGTTTACACATCGAGTTCAATGAGCCATCTGTAAAGTATCCAGTGTATGCAACTTTATCTTTTCTATGACGAAAAACCTGACTACTCCTCCTTCACGAATTTGACCTCAGCCCAAAAATCCAAACCTTTAAATCATGAACATTGTCATTTGTCTTGACATTTTAAATCAACACAACCTTGTACTCATCAGTATTAGAATCATAACCCAAACCCATCCCAGTTTTATTGCAATGCCTGCCCCGTGGAATATTGATAGTGCAACAAGGAAGCTTTCATTAGTGCTGGGTGGAGGGATTCCATACAGCAAGTTTGAAAGAGTCAACAAACAAGAGAACTAAACCATTACAGTAACCATATGGCTTAACACTTTTTGTATGGTTTATCCATATTCTCTTCAAGGCCAATATCTAGATCACAAACATGTAATCTGTCTAACCACCTTGCCATTGGAAGTCCTCAGATGATCTTCTTGCGGTCTTACATGTTTTCAATAGATCTATTATGATGCAGATGTATAAAGTTGTGGCTATCAATGATGATGTAGAAAGATTTAGAAACACATCTCAACGATAATAGAGATTTCACTAAAGAACCAAGTAGAATTTCAGTGATTAGTTATTGTAGAAGTTGTGCCTATGTAGCTCTCTCATTAGATTTCCAGTTATCATGAGGAAGTGGTGCTTTTGCTGCTTTTTGATCAGTTTCCTAGTTATCCTTGTGGGGGACAATCCAACGCAAAAGTCAGTATATTGTTTGATAATAATAAGAATAATTGATAAGAGTTTTAGGGGAATCAGTAAGCATACGTAGAATACCTGAGAGTGGGGGTACTTATATGCTTTTGTAACCTTTGGCATTAATGATGTTGTATCCGAATAGTCATGTCATTATTCCCTTAATGTCTATTAATTGCAATTTAATTGTATATATATTCACATTCATGGATGGCTATAAAGGTGCCCCTTGGTATTTTTAGAACCTTCAACGTGTATGTACGCTCTCCGTGAGAACAATGGCAGGTCTTAATCAGTGTGAAATTAACCAAAAATAAAATACCTACTCTTGGAATCCAAAAACTATAATGTGGAGTAGGGTCGAATTCACAAAGACTGGTAGAATTACAACTTTTCAAAATTAATAAATAAAAGTAAGACGGGGGGGGGGGGGGGCGGAGTTGGTTTTTAGAATGCAACGAATAAAATATAACAAGTAATAATAAGACAGGAGAAACAATTAAATAGATGAGATATATCAGAAAAATTTCAGCTAGAAGTGAGGATCGAGTCTTTAATTGAACCAATCTATCTCTTCTTACTGATTGGACAATTAAGAAAAGTTCATTAATTTTCCGTAATCAATTAAACAATTCCAAACAAGCTTCAGAATTTAATTTGATTGAAAGCATTAAAGTATGAAAGAGATACCAATTCTACTCAATAATCACTAAAGCATGATTATTTAAAGCATATCAATTACATTCACAACATAAGTTAAAAGCTTGTCCACGATTAACTATGTTACTTACTACTTACGTTAGATGAATTTGTTTATTTTGAGGTTTCTTTGAGTTAATTGTTATGCTATGATTTTGAAATTAGATCATTATAGTCATGCTGAAAAATTTATTATTTATAATCTATGTTATTTATCTACGTCTTTGATGCATCGATTAAACATGATTTTTCGCAACTCGAATGGCAAGATGAAGAGTCGGCAGGGAATACTTGGTACAACAAGTGGGGCATGCTGAAGTGGTGATGCTTGAGCATAGCCATGAAAATACTACACTTGGGCCACAATTTTAACCGTGGCGCAAGTGATGATTTGTTGTCTTTAGCATTATGCCACGCCGCGTGGACATTGATGAGACACACCATAACAAGATATGCCCGGATGAGAGTGGGTAAAAGAGATCCACTATTGTTCTCATAGAGAGCGTACATACGCCTTCAAGATTCTAAAAATACCAATGGGAGCCTTTTATAGCCATCCATGAATGGGAATAAATATAATTAAATGGCAATTAATAGACATCAAGGGGAGAAATGACATAATTGTTCAGATAGAACATCATTAATGCCAAAGGTTAAAAAAACCTATATAAATACCCCTACTCTGAGGTATTCTAAGTATGCTTTTTGATTCCCCTAAAACTTTTGCATCAGATTGTCCCCCACGGAATAACTGGGTGTTGTCCTCAGATGAGACTCTAGCAAGTGTACTAGATACAAGTAATAAAGTGATAAGTCAAGTATCGTCTCCACAGGGATTGAGATCCAAAATTATATTAGAAAATCGTTGCTGAACAGTGTGTGTGTGTAAAGGTATCTTCTTAGTAGGGTTGATTGTTTGAGTTTGGTTAGTTAAGACAAAAGAGTGCTAAGTCTATGAAAGATATGACAAATAGATGACAGTTTAAAAGATAGAACAAGCTAAGCACTGCCGAACAAGTAGTGCAAGGTCATACAACAATCCAACGAATTTGTGATAATACCAATGAAGTCAAAGTATCAGCTTTAATGCCCACTTAAGTCAACTTTCGTGTGTTCTTAAGTTTCTAAGATTTACTAGAACCAATAGCGTCCTAAAGGAACATTCTTTCTTGCATTAAGATCGAAGCTGCATTTCTGTTAAGAAAACCTTTGACACAACCATCTAACATGTCTGCTTCGAGGTTGCGAGATTGATAGAGATATCAGTGAAGATGCAAGAAGTGTCCTAACATTCATCTATCACATGCATAAATGCCGAAGCATAGAAATATAAACCCTCATCAACACATTATTGGTAAAATACTACATATTGATTGCAAAAGTTATAAGACTTACATCACCGGCCCGGACTGGCCGTGCCCATTCAAAATGGATTACTCACTCATATCAAGCAGTGAGTAATCAGACGTTCTTTTTACATTCAGAAACTCTATTGGAGCTCTTTTCTATCGCCTAAACAGTGACTTTTCTATTCTGAACAAAAAATCCGATCTGGTCCTTTTTCCCTTTGCTACCTCTATTTAAAGGAGAAAGACCGGGGGCCAAAATTGGTACCCGAAAGTATCCTTACAAAATAATACAGAAATAAGTCAACTCCAACTAAAACTAAACAATCAGAAATGATTATGGATCCTTTTGACCCTTGAACACTCAAGGGTCGAAACTTCTTATCATCATGCTACTTTAGGTAACGCCACTGAAACACCTTTCCACCTGCTGCCTCTGCCATGCCCACCTCTGTTCTGTCACTGTCCGTCATCAGATTATCCGGCGTTTGACCGCTGGATCATAAAAAGGCTCCACTCCTCTTTGGCAGTTGCGAAACAAGTTGTTTCCAGCATGTTTGGCTTTAATCTTTACTTATCTGCAAAAAAACATTAATTAGCCCTTCATTCTTGCAATATAACAGAAAAACATCCCAATTCTTGTATAAATATTGTGCTAAACTTAGTCAATTTCATGCCTAACAAATACCCCCAAATTGAAACTTTGCTTGTCCTCAAGCAACCAAATGTAAGAAAAGAGAATTCAACAGAAGAAGAGTTAGGAATGAAATATTATAGAGAATGATATGGAGAAAAGAAATTGTTTTGCTCAGCGGGGGTAGTTGACAGATGCGAGCTATAGGACAAAGAATGCAACTTCACTCCTTAGCTCAGTCACCACACCCTTAGGGTGTGAGTTTGCCTTTTGGTCCTGAATCTATGGGTCAAAATTCTTCCAAACATAGTCCAAAGGACTTGACAAAGGTTGTAATGTTAGGCTCAGGTTCTGGTTTGACAGTGAGAAGCTATTTAAGTGTATAAATTCTGTCTTTATGCAAATTATTTAACCTACACAGCTTTCAACAAATTAGCATTCCTTTCCTTACCCGATCCACACAGCCTGCTTCTTATAACAAACTACTCTTTCTATTCATAATGAACAATCATTAAAGATTTTTCCATCCAAACACATGATTCCCAGGTTCCTTTCTATCTTTTCTTTAGCATCATCTGCTCAATCGCCTTTGTTTTCCTGATTTGTGTATCTTTAAAAACAATGATTTCAAATTAAGCAGTTGGTTTTGAAGCACAAGACAGAATTCAGGGTATTTAGGAATATCAGTGAAAGGAAAGGGTTTCTTTGCGTGGTGTTTAGAAAGAACATGTTATGGCTCAAATTGGTTATCCTAAATTTGGAGTGCAAAGCATAGGTGGCTTTTTGTGTAGCGGAAAGGGAATCTAATTGCCTTTTTCCTTCTATGATTGTTAAAAAGAATCTCCATTTCAACAGGGCAAACCAAGGCAAATTCTCCCTAAAGATAGTGAGTGCTGGCCCACTCAGAAAAAATCAATGCATAATTTAGATGCACTTGCAGGCTCGAGTTCTCACTATTTTTGGGGAAATGCAATAAGGCAAGGGTTTCTAATTGTGAAAGAAGATTTAAAAATTTCAAAATTTTCGGAACTTCCAGACTCGGGGAGACATAATTCAAACAACTAAAACTAGACAAATCCATCATAAAACGCACAGTCTGTACAGTGATTCCCGCGAACACAAAACAATCGAAGAGATTTAATAAACAAGGAGACGAGACAGCAAAGAAAAGATTACAAAGGATATTTACATCAAAGATTCTCAAGGGGATATTTGCTATTCACCAAATCAATTAAATTAACAACCTGAATAAGCATTTATCATGTTATGCCTGCATATATTGTGATGTGTAATTCCCCACCCCCAAATTAAAACGGAACATTGTCCTCAATGTTATCAGGATGGCAGCAAAATATAGACAATAATAGCATAATAACATAGGCAGAGTGCACAATTTGATAGAGTAAGGGTGTTAGATGTTACCAAATGCTAGGACAACGACAAAGGTGACGAATCAGACGGGCTGGGAAAGAGAGGAGTTAACCTCTCTATCCGCAGTGGCAGGAATGCCCTCCCCCTTTTCGAGGAAGCATCAACATTAGCATTAGCATTAGCAGGTGTGATGACTTGTGGAGGAATTCTGATCGGCTTCCGTCCCTGTGGGGGCGTCGTTGGGTTCGACGGGGGGAAGCTCCGATGCCAAAGTCAGTAAGGAAGAACAAGAGAACAAAATGAATTGACAGAGGGTGAGTGAATGTGTACCTTCGATAGCCTGAGACGTAGGCTATATATAATCATGAAGTTGTAACCTTCAGTAACTAGAAAGTCTCCATTAATGTCCCATTAATGGCGGTTACAGGTTACCCTTAAGTTGGCGATTAGCTAATTGATAGCTCATTAATGGTCTTTATTGCCGGATCGGCCCAGCCGTTCTAGTGGCGGATTGAGAGCTTATGGAGATTCGCCTCACAGGTTTGCCTGCGGGCTCTCTTGGCGAGTTCTAGGTGATCCGCCCGTCGGATCTCTTTACTTCGATACGCCGCGGAATTCCCGTATCAGGCGACCAACACGTGGTGTTCTTTAGGCGAATATCCCTTTTGATCCTTGGGATAATATCACAATGTTATCAGAAGCCCCCCCAAAAGTTCCCTTAAAGTCCTTTAGGGCTTTTGAGCTTCTTTGCGCGCCATCATGATTACTTGCATTAATGAGCGCTCTGCTCGATGCCAATCATGGAGTGACACGTGTAACAGGCGCACTGTCCGAGGAGAGAGAAGACACCTTCTTCATTCTTTCTTTTCTCTTTCTTCCCCATTCGTTCTTCCTCTCCATTTTCCTTTGCGTCTTCTTTGCAGAGCTTTCTTCGGAGTTTTCAGAATCCTTGAAGCTGTATTTTCATGTAAGTTCATCTTCCTCATTCTATTTTTTCTGAATGTTTAGGAGCTCTTCTTCATCCTCCGAATCAACCTCTGAACTTTTTAATTTGACTTCTTCCTCTGAGATTGTATTTAGTTGGACTACTTCGTCATCGGAAAATTCCTTTCCCTCCGAAGGTACGGTCAGCTCCGATTTAGCTGAGTTACACAACTCGGCGTGTAATCATGATCGAACTCATCTAGGTAGGAGTCAAAACCTTTCCACTTCGATCACCGGTACTGCTCCGGCCGTAGTTCTTAGGCGTTTTTTTGGGACGATGGCCTCCTCTTCTGCCCTACCTAGGAAAAAGAAACCTCGAGCGGAGTCCACTCCGTCTCGTATGAGTGCCGCGGATCTAGCGGATCTGGCGAGTGTCTTCCCATGGATAAATAATTATGAGACTCAGTTGGCGGCGGCTCACCAATGGCCCTCCTGTCCGCCAAACAGATTCTTGTCGGTGTATTGTAGTCATGTGGAGAGAGGGTTCCGGCTTCCTCTTCCAAAGATGATGGCGGACATCCTTTCTTACTTTGATGTCACTGTCAGCCAATTACATCCTAATGAATGGTTAGACATAGCTTTAGACTGCTATCTGGCCTCGAACTTAGGAGTAGTGTACACTCCCCGTATCTTCAGAGCTTTTCATAAACCGTCGAAGCGAAAGTCTGAGTCTTTCCTTACTTTTGCAAAATTTGGGGTGTATTCGCCGTTTAGTGGCAAAATGTCCAAAGTCCATTGTTGGGACGAAAAATTCTTCTACATAAAGATAAACGAGGGCGAATCTCTAGGCTTCCCTACATACTGGAATCCCAAACATTTGCACATGGCGGGAGATATGCGTATACTGACGAATAGTGATGAGGTAGTGGCGGAGCTCATGAAGAGTGTCAAGGCGGAGGCCTGGACATACGCTGATGCCTTAGATTTCATGATGAGTGACATTCCCCTGATTCGCTAGGAAGGGGACAAGTTTATTTACTCGAAGATTGCCCAGTTTGATCAAGGTAACTTTGTGTTTTCTTTCTTTGAACTTTGATCGCTTTATTGTTCTCTTTGGCAGGGGTTTATCTAAGGCCAATCACGCTCTTGCAGAGAAGCGTAGGAAGTTGCAGGAAGATGAGGCTCGCAAGAAAGATCAGGTGGCGGATCCCCAAAAGGGTGCAGGGAAATGTTTGGCTGATACAGCGGCCGATCCGCCTCTGAAAAGGAGGAAGCCTGCAGCTTCTGGCGGTCAGAAGTTTATGGTGGAAGGGGAACATGCAAGTTGCTTTTACCTTAATCTTTTTGCCATAATTTGGATCTAAGTGTTGATCCTCTCATCTTTATGCAGATGGCGAAGCCTGACCTAGGCGGTTATTGGTTCGCCAAGTACGGTACTAGGGGATCCTTGAGAAACGAATCTACTATCAATGACCTGGACGAGGCTCTAGGTCAGCTGGGTGAGGTACAGAAGAACCAAAATCAGGTCCCCGGATCAGCCCATGTTCAAATGGGAAAGATTGAGCTCCTAACGGTTAGTTCCTTCTATCCTTTAGCTATAAGTGATCTCCTTTTAGCAACTTTTGAATGAACCGTTTTGGCCTAACAGATGTATACTCGCTTACGCGCAATGGAAGCGGAGCTCCTTCAAGGCGTAGCGGATAAGGCTACCATAGAAAAGTTGGAGAAAGAAGTCGCTGACGCCAACGCGAAAGCCACATCCGCCCTTGCCCTCAAGGATGCCGAGATCCAAAAGCTAAAGGAGAAAATTGAAGCAGATGCTAAGGAGCATGAGGATGCTTTAGGAGATGCAGAGTACATGGCTGGGGAACAAGCTTTCTATTACGGCGAACTGATCATGGCGTATTTCCAGCTGGCGTATCCCGAGATCGATTTTACAGATCCACAGTTCGCCGTTCCGGAACCAGATGACGTTCTCAAATATAACAAAATTCCGGAGATCAAGGGCTACCTTCGTGATTACGTTCGAAAATGGATGAAGGGACCTGTCGAAGAAAGCAAGCCTTCCGCCAATGTCAAGCTAGTGGATCTCGAGGAAGTACCTCCAAAGGCGGGTGAGGAGCCAATAACCAATGGCACCCTTCTTCCTGAGGGAACACCTTCTGTGGAAAAGGAAGTCTCCTTGGTGGGCGCATCTGGAGCTGTTGAGAAGGAAGCTTCTCAAGCAGGTGCCTCAGGCGAGAAGAATGCTAAGGAGAATACTCCTCTTAATGTTTAGTTTTGTTGTTTGTAAAACTTAAGTACAATTTTTTAATCCTTATGGTTGCTATTTATTTTACCTTTACGTTTGCGTAAGTAAATATATAAGCTTTTAGGATTTATTTTGGAGTAGGTGGCCAGCCATACTCCATTGTGCGAACCTTTGTGAAGGTTTGAAGCTGTTTTATTCCTTTAGAGGAAGTAAAGCTGCCTTTAGGGATCAACTTGCTACCTATCTTTGAGTTGAAGCGATCCGCCTTTAGGACTTTGTGAACCCTTCTTTGGGAAGGGTGCAAGAGAGTGTAAAGACCTTGCGTCCAAGGAATGTTTTAACTCTATCTCGAATGGGAATCATCTACAGATCCGCCCATGAGATTGCTCTCCTATCTTTGAGGAGAAAAAAGTAGCTATGAGATAGCAATACTTTTTAATGTGGGAAGCGTTGATGCCCCCCTTCTTTTTGAGACTGGAATATTTATATTGCTGCAAGAAAATACTTAAAAAGAATATGAACAATAGAACAATTGCTTTTTATTGATAGAAGATACGCTTTATTACAGCAAGCGGGTCTCATATGTGAGCCTCATTAAAACCTTTAATAAGGAAAACCTCATGGGAAAAAAGCTTATTAAAGGAAAAAGAGTACTCAAGACCTTTGTTTACATTCTATTTTCTGGCGAAGTATTTGCGGAGATTTTGGAGATTCCAAGTGCGCGGCAATGTATTTCCTTCCATGTCTTGAATCTTAAATGTGGCGAACCCAATTTTGTCCACTATTCGATATGGACCTGTCCAGGTGAGCCCTAGCTTGCCCTTCCCTTCTCTAGATTGGATTTTGTCGGCCTTACGGAGCACGAGATCTCCCACATTCAGGTCTACAAGTTTGGCGTTTTTGTCATGATAAGCCGCGATCCGCTGTTTGTATGCCGCCATACGTACATATGCCTTGTCTCTCCTATCCTCCACTTGCTCAAGACTTTCTTTCAATCTCTGACTGTTTTCGTCCTCGCAGTAGAATGCAACTCTGTCACTCGGAACCAATATCTCGACTGGGATTATAGCCTCCACGCCATGAGAAAGGGCGAATGGGGTTTCGCTTGTGGCCGTACATGGAGTAGTACGATACGCCCATAAGACGCTTGTTAATTGATCCGCCCATTTCTTATCATGCTCACCCAGCCTTTTCTTTATTCCTTTTACGATTGTCTGATTCAGGTGTCATACAAGAAGCTTATGGACTTACCATTACCCACCTCCAGGCCAACCCCCGTGCAGAACTCAGCAAACACAGCACTGAGCCCTTTCCAAAGGAAAGAACAATTGCCAATCCTCTCTTTAGGGCCCCCAAAGATTTTGTCCTTTCGATACTTGCCACAAAGCAATCGAACCCAAAGAGAAGAAGGGTTCTGCCACATTCTCCAGAGGAGCTTCATCAACAAGACCTTATTGTTATCTTTAGCTTGTCTGATGCCAAGACCCCCCTGCTTTTAGGCTGGCAGACCTCCTTCCAAGGGACTAGGTGAATCTTCCTACCCTCTCCAGACTCACCCCAAAGAAAATGCCGGTTGATTTTATCAAGCTCATTGAGAATCGGCTCAGGCAACTTACATGCTTGCATGATATGATTGGGAGCTGCGAAGTTGACAGACTGAATTAAGGTTAGACGGCCAGCCAAGGAAAGAGAGT
Organism: Euphorbia lathyris; assembly: GCF_963576675.1. Taxonomy (NCBI): domain Eukaryota; kingdom Viridiplantae; phylum Streptophyta; class Magnoliopsida; order Malpighiales; family Euphorbiaceae; genus Euphorbia; species Euphorbia lathyris. Next base: position 1,891,612 of record NC_088917.1, on the reverse strand, counting down.
TGGCCTTCCAACTAGCACACAACGCATTAGTTTTGTCCAGAGTCTCCTTAAAGGAGGCTTTGGAAACTCTGTCACTATGAAGGGGGATCCCAAGATACTTTCCCAAGGATTGGGTAAGAGGGATACCCGAAAGATCGCTAAGCTTATTACAGAGGCTTCTATCCATGTTCTTAGAGCAAAGCATCCGGGACTTGTGGACATTGATCTTCTGGCCAGAAGCAACGTAAAAACACTCCAGGATATTCATGACCACACCAATTTGCTCCTCATTCCCTTCCACAAAGATCATCACATCGTCAGCGAAGAACAAGTGGGAAATAGGAGGGCAAAATCTGTTAATGGACACAGGATGGAGACTCCCCTTATTCACAGCTTCTTGAATTAGGTGAGCCAGCCTTTCCATTGCTATCACAAAAAGGAAAGGGCTCATAGGATCTCCTTGACGGATACCCCTAGAAGGAGAAAACTCATCAGACATATCTCCATTGATCAGAACCTGGAAAACAGGAGAAGACATGCAACCTTCAATCAAACTCCTCCAGTTCTCAGGAATACCAGCTTTACTTAAGCTATCCAAAAGAAAGATCCAGTTTAAACGATCATAAGCTTTCTCCAGATCAAGCTTGAGAGCCACGATCCCTTTCTTACCCTTCCTCATTTTCATGGAATGGACCATCTCCTGGGCAATTACTTAATTAATCATGTGTATATCTAATCTACATTTTAAAATATTACCTCAAAATTTTAAATATAAACTCTAGACTTTAAAATATAATATGACGTTAAATTATTAGTCTGGTGAATGAATGGCGTGATACACCAGACGTATAATTTTTTTTCTCAATAAGGATACTTCAAATTCACTCCCCATCCACTAGACACTTGAAATTCCTCCCAAGGAGGAGGTTTTACTCTAAGAAAAGTATTGTTCTACACTTCTAGTCATGACTGCTTTAACTTCCATCTCTGTTTACCCCGTCAATTTTTTTTTTGTCATGAATCCGTTATTATTCTCACTTGTCAAGTAACTAGCTGATCGAAAAGTTTAAGATGGTAACTTAGGTTGAAGAATATCTTTTATTGTTTCTCTCACATACTACAATGCATACTGATCAAGTGATCAAATGCTTGAATCTTGTTGATTAAATTCTAATGTACGATAAGATGAGGCATTCACATAAGTGGACATGTCAAAGATAATAATAACTATTTTTGTTTCTTAATATCAACTTAAATTTTGTTTCAATTAATTCATTGACAAAAACAATACGACCCTGTTTGGGGATTAGCTATTAGTTGTTTGCATTAGTTGTTAGTTGTTTACCTTTTTTCTTAGCTGTTTTGACCAGCTGCTTTGACTAGCTGTTTGTAAAATATGTTTGGTAAAATTTAGCTGTTTGTGTAAAATGACAATTAAGGACATTGATCTTTTTAATGCATAAAAATTTATTTAAAACAATAAAAATATTATCGGGTCTTTATTAATACATAAACAGTAAAAAATAGAAAATAATAAAAAATAAATATTAAAGAAGCACATTGGTAAAATTATTAAATTTAAAATTAGTATATACTTATTATAATATTAAATTTAAATATTTTAAAAGAATATATAAAATATTTATAGATTTACGGAGAGAAACCTTTCTTTACAAATGTTTCACCGTAACAAGTTTTCTGCAATCAATGGAGTGAAGAATATTCTTAACGCTGTTTGTTCTCGGATTTTCACAGATATACTGCAGCACGTTTTAGTGATGGAGAATTCTAGATTGTCAAGCCCCGGCCAACCGTTAGCAATCCTAGGTTTTCCTCATCCAGTGTTCGAGAGTGTGAACATTGTGCCTAGAACAACAAATTTTAATTTCCCACTAGGCGGATTATGGGACTGGGATCCTTCTACAAGTGTCTTAGAAGATGATCGTACCATATTTCTGACGTTTTCGAGGGGTTTTCCAGTGATGAAAGAGGAAGTTGTGGATGTTTTAACTAAGCTACATAATGATTGTGGTGTGGATGTTAAGATGCAAGAAAGAGTGCATGTGAATGGAAAACCTTTGTTTGCAAGAATGATTGTGGCTTCTGTTGCTTCTGTTGATAGAATCTTGAAATGGAAAGATATATCAAAGTTTCAGACCAATGGGAAGCATATTTGGGCTCGTAAGTATCAACAAAGAGAGTAAGGTTGTGTTGGGCAATTGTTATTCTTGGGTTAGGCCACTTGACCCAATTTTGAATTTATGAAAAAAACTCAACCTTAGTCTTCAATCCGGACAGGGTTGGGTTGGTGTGGTGTGGACTCTATAGTTTTTACTGAATAAAATAATAATATTTTATTATTATTTTTTGAATCAATATTTTATTATTATTATTTTTTAATAATTTGGAGTTAATTTTTATTTTAGTTAAATTCATTTGGTCATGGTCAATGGTCATAATCAATGGTAATGGTCAATATTCAATAAGGAGCAACCTTCCCTGATTTAATAAGGAGTAATCTTTCCTATTTATCTCCCTCTTTGTTCTCCATTAAATCAGAGCATAAATGCTCTTTTTTCTTATATAAATAGTTGTTGAGACTGTCATTCCATAGAGAGAGCATTACAATACAATTTTCTTTGAGTAAACCAAACTTGGCACTTAGTACTTAATATCGGGTTGCAAACCAATAGGTTGTAAATGGATCCTCAAAAAGAAACTGAAACCTGATGGTTCAGTTGATAAGTATAAGACTCGCCTTGTAGCTAAAAGCTTTAGATAAAGAGAAAATGTAGATTTCTTGGACACATATTCACCCGTTACTAGAATTACATCAATTCCTGTTTTGATTGCTATTGCTTTTGTACACAATCTTGTGGTGCACCAAATGGATGTTAAAGTTGCGTTTTTGAATGATGAATTAGAAGAAGAGGTTTATATGGATCAACCTGAGGGTTTTGTAGTTTTTGATGAAGCCCATAAGGTATTTAAGTTAGATAAGTCTTTATATGGCCTAAAACAAGCACCTAAGCAATGACATGAAAGATTTGATAATCTGATTATTTCAAATGACTTTAAGGTGAATGAAAGTGATAAATGCATGTATTACAAATATGAAAATGGTGTTTGCACTATTATATGCTTATATGTTGATGACTTGCATATTTTTGGATCTAATATTCATGTTGTGAATTCTGTAAAGTCGATGCTATGTGAAAACTTTGACATGAAAGATCTAGGGGAAGCAATCGTCATTCTTGGCATCAAGATACCTAGGTCTGAAAATGGAATTTCTTTAGATCAATCTCACTATATTGAGAAGATTCTAAAGAAATATAACTACTTTGAGTGTAAACCTGCATGCATACTTTACGACCTTAGTATAAAAATCTTTAAGAACACGAGAGACAGTGTAAGATAATCAGAGTATGCTAGCATAATTGGCAACCTTCGTTATGCCACTGGTTGTACTGGACCCGACATTGCTTATGTCGTGGGATTACTATACAGATTTACTAGTAGACCTAGTATGGAGCATTGGAATGCTATAGAAAGGGCCATGAGATACTTTAAAAGAACCATGAAACTTGGATTACATTATCAAAGGTTTCCAGAACTCCTTGAAGGATATAGTGATGCTAACTGGAATACCCTGTCAGATGATTCTAAGGCTACCAGTGGCTATATTTTCAATATAGCTGGTGGTGCTGTTTTATGGAAGTCTAAAAAACAGACTATTCTAGCTCAATCTATGGAATCAGAACTTATTGCACTAGCCACAGCTAGTGAAGAAGCAAGTTAGTTGAGAAGTCTGTTAGCTGAGATTCCCTTATGGGAAAAACCGATTCCAGTAGTATTGATCCACTGCGATAGTACCACGCCTATTGCTAAGAATCAGAATCGTTATTACAATGATAAGAAACGACATATACATTGTAAGCACAGTACTGTTAGAGAACTACTCACTGAAGAAGCTATTAGAGTGAATCACATACGCTCAAAAGAGAATTTAGCTGATCCTTTGATGAAAGGATTGGCTAGAGAGGAAGTCCAAAATACGGTAAAGAGTATGAGACTTATGCCACTACAGGGATGAATTACACATAATGGTAACACAACCTATAGATTGGAGATCCCAAGAAATAGGTTCAATATGTAACAACAAGTTGTGATATAATATGAGTTAGATCATGCATTTTGAAGCATGAATTTCCTAAAGCGATGTTAGGCTAAGATAATAGAAACTCTTAATTAAGTCTATACTCTATTTGGAGTGAAGTACATAACTATAGGAGTACTTTTGATAGACTCACCTATATGAATATGGAAGTGAGACCGCTTTCTATGAGTTTAGGGCAAAACTCTAAAGCATTCATTATACCGGGATAGACGTGCATGGACATAAACGCATGGGCTACTAGAACTACACTATGTAAAGGTTATGACGTAATATAATCTTAGAGATAGAGTTCAAGATTACGAGTCACTCTAGTAAAAGCTGAATTATACTCACTACGCAAAGGTTCAAATCTAAAGATACCCCTATTTATGTCTAACCTTATATAACTGCTCAGTAAACGTCTTTTAAAAAAAATTATGGCGGGGATTGTTGGGCAATTGTTATTGTTGGGTTAGGCCACTTTGCCCAATTTTGAATTTATGAAAAAACCCAACCTTAGTCTTCAATCCCGTTTGGGTTGGATTGATGTGGTGTGGACTCTATATTTTTTTTATTGAAAAAATAATAATATTTATTATTATTATTTTTTAATAATTCGGATTTAATTTTTATTTTAATTAAATTCCTTTGGTCATGGTCAATGGTCAATATTCAATAAGGAGTAACCTTCCTTGATTTAATTAATAGTAACCTTCCCTGATTTCTCTCCCTCTTTATTCTGCATTAAATCATAGCATAACTGCTCTTTTTTCTTGTATAAATAGTTGTTGAGACTGTCATTCCATAGAGAAAGAATTAAAATACAATTTTCTTTGAGTCAATCGAAATTGAGCATCTAGAGAGTGTAGACAGAAACGAGTTCGTACGGTTCAATATGAATTCGTATACGAGAGGGTTGTTTTATCCTAGAGGCGACCAGATTTTACACTGCTTGCACTTTCCGACAGTTCCGCAAACGTCTTAAAGAAAGCGATTTAGTTCGCGACTTTACCTATTGTTTTGTTCAGTGAATTTCGGGGTTTCTAGTTCCGGTTCCAACAGGTTGTGATTATCAAGGTTGAATAAATCAATAGGAAAAGTCAGTAGCATCATGTTATGAAGGTTGAAGAAATAAATTATGTTTCACTTAATTTGGGAAATAATAATAATGATAATCCACTTTAGTTGATGTCTAAAGTTCTTGTTCTAATTTAGATTTCTAGTTGTTAATCTTGCCATTGGAGTAGAGTGATTCTGTAGTATTATTAATATATTGTTGTTTTATAATGAATTAATCAATTATGTTTCACATAATTTCGGAAACAACAACAATAATAATAATAATGTTTATCAATCTCTACTTGTTAGAAAGTTGATTTATTTTTGAAAGATAATTTATGTTAAAAAATAAATATTATATGATTTCAATTAATTGTTTCGTGGTATTTAATAACATCCCAAATTATTCTTTATAGAGTGGGAATAAGGAAAAATTAATAGAAATAATGACAAAACGTTATTCATTCTAGAAGAAGGATTAATAACGACTAATGCATGATTAATATAATTGATACAAAATTAATGCAGGGGTAAATCTGCAACAAAGAAAAGGAAGAAGTCTCTAGCATTATGCCACGCCGCGTGGACGCCATAATAAGATACGCCTGATGAGAGATGGTAAAAGAGACCGGCCATTGTTCTCATGGAGAGTGTACATATGTCTTGAAGGTTCTAAGGATACCAATGGGCTCCTTTATAGCCATCCATTAATGGGAATAAATACAATTAAATGGCAATTAATAGACATTAAGGGGAGTAATGATATGACTGTTCGGATACAATATCATTAATGTCAAAGGTTACAAAAACCTATATAAATACCCATACTCTGAGGTATTCTAGGTATGCTTACTGATTCTCCTAAAACTTTTGCATCCGATTTTCCCCCACAAGGTAACTGGGAAACTGATCAGAAAGCAGCAGAAGCACCACTTCCTCAGGATAACTGGAAACCTGGTGTGAGAGCTGCATAAGAACAACTTCCATAAGAACTAATCACCGAAATTCTACTTGGTTCTTCAGTGAAACCTCTATTGTCTTTGAGATGCGTTTCTAAATCTTTACATGGCATCAATGATAGCCACGACTTTATACATCTGTATCACAATAGATCTATTGAAAACAAGAAAGACTGCAAGATGATCATTCGAAGACTTCCAATGGAAAGGTGGTTGGACAGATTACATGTTTGTGATTTAGATACTAGCCTTGAAGAGAAGATGGAGAAACCATACAAAAATAGTTCTAAGCCATATGGTTACTGCAATAGTTTAGTTCTATTGTTTGTTGACTCTTTCAAACATACTGTATGGAACCCTTCCACCAAGCAGTGTCGAAAGCTTACTCGTTGCCCTATCAAAATCCTATAGGGCGGCCATTGCAATAAAACCGGGATGGGTTTGGGTTATAATTCTACTACTGACGAGTACAAGGTTGTGTTGATTGAAGATGTCAAGATAGATGACAATGTTCATGATTTACAAGTTTGGATTTTCGGGTTGAGGTAGAATTCATGGAGGAGGAGTAGTCAGGCGTTTCCTCACAGAAAAGATAAAGTTGTATACACTAAATACTTTGCAGATGGCTCATTGAACTGTCTGTGTAAACCAAATGGGGGTGAATATGCTCTTGTTGCATTTGATATGGCGGAAGAGACAATAAAGAAATTGTGTCTTCCGCCATATCAAATGCAACAAGAGTATATTCACCCCCATTTGGTTTACACAAATAGTTCAAGGACCCATCTGCAAAGTATCAAATGTATGCAACTTTATCTTTTCTCGGAGGAAATGTATGACTACTCCTCCTCCATGAATTCTACCTCAACCCAAAAATTCAAACTTGTAAATCATGAACATTGTCATCTATCTTGACATTTTCAACCAACACAACCTTGTACTCATCAATAGTAGAATCATAACCCAAACCCATCCCGGTTTTATTGCAATGGCCGCCATCATGGGATTTTGGTAGGGCAATGAGTAAGCTTTTGATACTGCTTGGTGGAGGGGTTCCACACAATAAGTTTGAAAGAGTGAACAAACAAGAGAACTAAACTGTTGTAATAAGCATATGGCTTAGCACTGTTTTTGTATGGTTTCTCCATCTTCTCTTCAAGGTTGGTATCTAAATCACAAACATGTAATCTTTCCAACCGCATTTCCATTGGAAGTCCTCGGATGATCATCTTGTGGTCTTTCATGTTTTTAACAGATCTATTGTGATGCAGATGTATAAAGTCATGGTTATCAATGATGCTGCAGAAAGATTCAGAAACTCATCTCAAAGCCAATAAAGATTTCAATGAAGAACCAAGTAGAATTTCAGTGATGAGTTCTTGTGGAAGTTGTGCTTGTGCAGCTCTCTCATCAGGTTTCCAGTTATCCTGAGGAAGTGGTGCTTCTGCTACTTTCAGATTATTTTCCCAGTTATCCTTGCAGGGGACAATCCGATGCAAAAGTCAGTATATTATTTGAGAATAATAAGGATAATTGATAAGAGTTTTAGGGGAATCAGTAAGCATACATAGAATACCTCAAAGTGGGGGTATTTATATAGGTTTCTGTAACCTTTGGCATTAATGATGTTGCATCTGAACAATCATGTCCTTACTGATGGACAAAATGTGTATCGTGCAAAACTAAGGGCAAGTGCACCCCATCGTTATCAAGTAATAAATAGTAAGTAGAGTATCGTTCCCTCGAGGATTGTGTTTATATCTATTGATTTTTGTGAATTTTTATTATCTAAGCAATCGAAACTTGAATTGTTTAAGATACTAAACTAATGAATTTACAACAACTAAATAAAGTAAACAAAGAAGGAAACAAAATGAATTTAAATATGATGTAAATCACTAGAGCAAGGCTTCACCTAAACTAATGTATATAATCTACACAACAATCCTATCCAAGTTTTTGAGTTTTAATCTAGAGATGATGATTATTTCCTAAGGTAATTAGCCAAGCTTTGGTCCAGTCAAGATTAATCATATTTCACATACAATTATCCTACCTTTAGTCCAATCAAGAATAAAGGTATAATGAAAGCATTAAGTTCTCTGAAATAACCCGAAAGTTAAGTCGTGAAACTAAGCCCCGAAAAACCGAACTGCATAGACACAGGTCTAAACTATATAGTTCCATTAATTATCTTAGTGTGGGTCAACCAAAATAATTAATTGTAATTTAGCTAAATATTGGCCAAATATCTAACTAGGAAATTAAGCTCCATAGTTTAATTCTCTAATTAATACATTATGAACTTGAAATCGGATTGCAAGTAAATCATATACTTCGAATCCGCCATTGCTCTAGCTATGGAGGAGTTAGTTCATGGTAGATGGAAAGAAAACAAGAAATTTAATCGAAAACAAACTTTGAAACATAATTTATTCGGGTAACAAAATAAATAGTAAAAGTAAAGAGAAGAGAAGATGAAGTGAGAATAAACTCTGGAATGAAAACATGAAAAGTAAAATAACAACTAGAACTGTTTACAAATGTTGAATTAAGAGTTTGAGAAAGAGAAAATGAACTAAAAGAAAGATGCTAAAACTACAATAGGTAATTGAGTAAATTACACCAATGGTACCTGAACTTTACCGTAGTTCACACTTTGGTACCTAGATTACATTTTGTCCCAAAAATATACCTGAAGTAATGATGACAGGATAATTTAGTATATTTTACCAGTAAGTGGCCGGTCAATACGAGTTTGATGAGTAAATTACACTGATGGTACCTGAACTTTACCGTAATTCACACTTTGGTACTTAGATTTCATTTTATCCAAAAAATACACATCAAGTAAAGATGACTCAATATTTTAACCGATCAGTGATCAGTCAACGCGAGTTTGACCATTTTAAATTAAAAATTGAGACTCATCATCCACCCAATTAACATAAAATTACAATACAACTATTTAGCGCGCTCTCTCTCTCTCCCTATATATATATATATATATGTATATATATAGAATGATAGTATTATGATTTTATGTTATGGTGAGTGCCAATGTGCAGTTTAAAATATTCAAACTCACGTTACCCGATCACTAACCGATCAAATGAACTAAATTTTTCAATCACCTTTACTTAAGTTATGTTTTTAGGATAAAATAAAATTCAGGTACTAAAGTGTGAATTATGGTAAAGTTTAGGTATCATTGATATAATTAACTCATGGAGATCACGTTGACCGGTTATGAACCGGTAAAATATACTAAATTGTCTAGTCATCGTTACTTCATGTATATTTTTGGGACAAAATGTAATCTAGGTACCAAAATGTGAATATGGTAAAGTTTAGGTACCATTGGTGTAATTTACCCATAGGAAATTAAAGGATGTGTTTTAAGATATGTTCCATGTCTGTGTTGAGGTCTGTTCCACGTCTGGTTTCATGCTTCCCAATGTATGTATTTATAGTTGCACATGCCTTCATGAATTCCTTGTAACATCCATCTTTAATGCCATTAAAGAGAAGATTAATGAAGGTTTGAATTCTTTGTTCTAACTGAAGGAAAATAGACAAGCCTAGGCGTAGCGGAATAATAAAATTTTATCTATTTTCTCTATTTCTATTTTTCAAGATCTGTTAATTGTTATTTCATATAAAGAGGGATAGAAAGTAATACCTTTAGTGAAGAACTATCTACCGTTACAAACGAAGTGCCCACAACTTCTTATTATCAACTCGTGAGCAACGAACGTTTTTATTCAACACAGAAAAACAAAACTAATCAGTAATCAACCTTTAAAGTATAGCAATCGCAATGATTGCCTCTAAAAGAAATCGATACGAGATCAAAGAGGGAGTAAGAAATAAAGTAAATTAGCCGAGACGAAAGACGAAACGATTCCTCTCCTCCTATCCAGTGTGTGTCGAAATTCTGGGGTTAGGGACTCTATTTATAGACTTCTCTAAACCCTAATCCCAGTTGTGTTAGGTAATTAAATAATTGGAATCTTATTCGGAATAGGATTCCTAATTAGATAATTAAATAAACACTTCCCTATTATCTAAATAATAACTAATTATTTTTAGATAATTATTATTAATCAAATTAATAATTAATTAATGTTAGGGATAATTAATTAGAGTTTCAATCACATAAAAACTTCTAATTAATAATATCAGATAATCTTTTAATTTAATTCATAACCATAATCAAATTATAATTATTAATCAAATTAATTTATCCCCTAATTAATATGTAAATTTCGGCCCCCTATATTGTGTCTCACTAATTACATTTTCGTCCTCCGATTCCAAGTCCCATATGCGACCCATTAGGTTCTTTATTGCCACTAGCCGTATATATCCTTTGAAATTATTCATCACGATTAATTCCAACATATATATAACGGAATACCGTCGCGAGCTGTTACTAGCAGAACCTATGATATTACCCCACATCAATTAAGAAGTCAGGTTGATAATTGACGTTAACCTTTCTGCATTAGGTACAGTATAATATGATCCTTCATCAACTATATCCTGTCGGTCAATTCCTTATAACCATGGAACGTGTCAAGGTTACATATAACGAAGAGTCCGGTTTTACTTGTAAAGGTTGAATTCACTTTGAAAAGATGAGTTAAGTGAAACGTTCATTTCTACTCTTAACTCTATCACCTTGTAAGGATTTCAGTCAATTCACCACAAGCGGCCATTTGGATATATCTCCCACTTATCGGGAGTGACGAATGCTTAATCTGACATTAACTATTTTGCAATTACTTTGTGTGATACCCAACCCTGCTCTCACACACCCCATGCTCTCACCTGTTGGATCGTGCTCGCACAGAATCAAAGTATCAGACTCCATAATCCAGAATCACTAATTAACAAATGTTTGAGTCTGAGGATTAGTTATACCTACTAATACCATTGAGATGAACAGTTGACACATTAGATAAATCAATCCATTCTGTTATCTCAAGTCAGGTCCCAATCCTAATGAACTCCTTCACCGAATCCATGTAACTGTCTAGATATCTGAATATCTAAAGCTTGTGAGATCAGCTTTCTATCTCGACAGAAAACACTGTTACATGCAAGTCTCCACACTAATATGCCAACCCCTATACCATATTACTTGACTTGGGTTTACTTTAAGTCTATTGGTCTATTATAAAGTACAGTCTCACTTCATGCTTGTATGAACACTTTATAACTACTTAAATAAACTTAGGGTTACTTTCTCTATGAAAGATTTGTGCCTTTATATATAGTTACATTTTAATGCTATATATCTGATTAAACAAATGATCAAATAAACAATTTATTCATTAATATTAATATCCTAAAACAATTGTCTTTAGGACACTAAACTCCAACATTCTCCCACTTGGACTAAAGCAAATTGTTTCTGAAACTAATACCAGAAGAACTAAGATGTTTATCGTGAGCTCTTTGTGGTAGTGGCTTGGTCAACGGATCTGCAACGTTGTCCTCAGTAGGCACCTTTTCTATTCTCACATCTCCCCTGGCTATGATCTCCCTAATGAGATGATATCGCTTGAGATAATGTTTGGATGCATTATGAGACCGTGGTTCCTTTGCTTGTGCAATGGCTCTATTGTTATCACAGTACAGAGTAATGGGATTCACAATGTCAGGCACCACTCCTAGTTCTGTTATGAACTTCCTAATCCAAACAACCTCCTTTGCCGCTTCTGCAGCTGCGATGTACTCTGATTCAGTCGACGAGAAAGCAACACTTCCTTGCTTGGAACTCTTCCAACTAACTGAACCTCCATTCAGGATAAACTGGTATCCTGATTGGGATCTATAATCATTTTCATCAGTCAGATGACTAACATCTGAATATCCTTCAATTTTCAATTCTCCGTGTCCATATATGAGGAACATGTCTTTAGTTCTTCTAAGATACTTAAGAATGTTCTTGACAGCAATCCGGTGATCAAATCCTAGATTCCCTTGATATCGGCTCGTCATACTCAATGCGAACGCCACATCAGGTCTAGTGCAAAGCATGGCATACATGATCGAACCAACTGCACTGGAGTAAGGAATTACAGCCATGCGATTCTTATCACTGTCCGTTTTAGGACACTGATCATTTGATAACTTGACACTATGGACCATTGGTAAGTTACCTCTTTTCGATTCATGCATGTCAAAACACTTTAGGAATTTTTCAATATATGTAGACTGGGATAGTCCAAGCAGTCTTTTCGATCTATCCCGATAGATCTTAATCCCTAAGATATAGGCTGCTTCTCCCAAGTCTTTCATGGAGAAATTACCCGATAACCAAACTTTTACTGATTGCAACATTGCAACATCGTTTCCCATAAGTAGTATATCATTAACATATAGTACTAAGAAAACGACTGAGCTCCCACTTGTCTTCTTGTAAACACAAGCCTCTTTAGAGTTTTGTTCGAAACCAAATTGTTTTATGGTTTCATCAAAACGCTTGTTCCAGCTTCTAGATGCTTGCTTAAGTCCATAAATGGACCTTTGAAGTTTGCAAACCTTGGTTGCATCCTTCGACGTGAAACCTTCAGGTTGCATCATGTATACATCCTCAAGCAGGTTTCCATTTAGAAAAGCTGTTTTCACATCCATTTGCAAAATCTCATAGTCAAAATGAGCGGCAATTGCAAGCAATATTCTGATGGATTTGAACATGGCTAATGGAGAGAAAGTCTCGTCATAGTCAACTCCTTGATTTTGATGATATCCTTTCGCTACTAACCTAGCTTTATAGGTACTAACCTTTCCATCCATGTCCGTCTTCTTCTTGAAGATCCACCTGCACCCAATGGGTTTTATCCCTTCAGGTGGATCAACCAAAGTCCACACTTGGTTAGTATACATGGAGTCCATTTCAGAATTCATGGCTTCAAGCCATGCTTTAGATTCTGGACTAGCAAGAGCTTCTTCGTAGGTTTCGGGTTCATCATCTAACACGGGAACCAGTTCGTTATCTCCCACTAGAAAACCATATCTAACTGGGAGTTCACGAATTCTTTGAGACCTACGAGTGGGATATGACACTTGTGTTTCATCTAGTGAAACGGGTTCGGGTTCAACTTCTTCCGCGTTTTCAATATGTGATTCCTCTTGAACTTCCTCAAGTTCAATTACGCTTCCATTTTGTGTCTCTTCCAGAAAATCTTTCTCTAGAAACACTGCGTGTTTGGATACTATTACTTTCTGATCATCTGGATGATATAAGTAATATCCCACAGTTTCCTTTGGGTATCCAATGAAGAAACACTTGTCAGATTTGGGATCTAATTTATCTGACACAATACGTTTGACGTATGCTGAACATCCCCATATTCTCATGAAGGAGAAGATGGGTTTTCTATTAAGAACAATAATTGCGAATTTTATAGAAACAACGTTTTCTATTTTTCAGGAATATCATTAAATGGGATTTATATTTTGAATGATAAAGTTTCTGTTTCAAAATTGATACCAAAAGACTTAGACTAGATAATTCAACTTACTTGTGGCATTGTCGTTTAGGCCATATAAACCAGAGACACATGCTTAAGCTACATCAATATGGGCTTATAGACTCAATTGATTGTGAATCAATGGGAACATGTGAGTCATGTTTAAAAGGAAAAATGACAAAGACACCCTTTAGCAATAAAGGTCAGCGTGTATCAGACACTCTAGGATTAATACATTCAGATGTATGTGGTCATATGCCAGTCCAAGCAAGAGGAGGATTCAGATACTTCATTAGCTTCATAGATGATCATACTAGATATGGTTATATCTATTTGATGAAGCACAAGTCAGAAGCTTTTGAGAAGTTCAAATGCTTTAAGAATGAAGTTGAGAATCAAACAGGAAAGACTATTAAGATACTTCGATCTGATCGAGGTGGAGAATATCTTTTTGAAGAATTTATGAATTATCTAAATGAATGTGGAATATGCTCACAATGGACGCCTCCTTATACACCACAACACAATGGTGTATCAGAAAGGAGAAATCGCACCTTACTAGATATGGTACGATCCATGATGAGCACCGTTTCTCTTCCAAAATTAGACAGCTAATAGAAATAATGTTACGAGACATCTTTGGAACATACAAATAGTTCCTTAATTCTATTACAAGTCCCGATGGTAGATGTAGATCATAATCTCCAATCGTGAGTGCGGCAACCCTTGCACCATTTCCAACTCGCAAGTTTATGTCTCCTTTCTTCAATTCCCTAGTCTGCTTTAGCTCCTGCATATTCATACAAATATGAGATCTGTTAAGCCCAAAATATACCTAAAATATCATATATAAATACGTTAAATTTACATTGAAATCGTGCTAATTATATTCATTTAGAGTACTTTTACGTCTTTATTTACTTCTTTGATGCAAGGTACTTAATTATTTGGTTAAATCCAAATAGGAGCTAAAACGGAGCAAAAATGAGGGAAAAACCTAAGTTACGTGCCGAAAATACGTGTAAATCAGAAGACCGACTCAAGGAGACGAGAAGAAGCCGAAAGACGGGGAAGAATGCCCCTATCACGACTGAGATTTTCAGAATCTCAGTCGCGACACGCTGATACTAGTCACCGAGAAATTGAAATTTTCAGCCTTCCTCCGTGCCCCCTGTCGCGACTGAGATTCTCGGAATCTCATATGAGACAGCGAAGAATTCTGCATAGATTTCACATGTCTAAATCCAAAAAAACGCGTCTGTTCGTTTGGATAAAAGCGACCCTTCACCAGCGGACACGACCCTTCAATTACAACCCTTCACCAACTATAAATAAGTGATCCATTTCAGAAATCAATGTTGTTGGCTAAGTTAGAAAAGTTAGAGAAATCAGAGAGTTATTATGTTGAGTTTCTGATTCAGAAAGAGTCAGAAAGTTAGATTTCATTTATGTATAAACAAACTTGATGTACACAAGTTGTTATTAGATTAGTTATAAATACAGTAGTATTAGTTTAGTTTCAAAGGTTGATCAGAGACAAGTTTTCATTCTGGTAGAGGACCGACCGGTCTCTATTCCGAAGATTCAGCGAGAAGAACTAACGGCTGAAGGGCAAAAAGGTCTGACAAACCTACGGAGTTTGAGGGAAAGATTGACAACCCGGATCTCAAAGATTTCGTCAAAATGCTATCCATGTTTCTTCCTCTCTGTTAACTTGTGAAGATTAACAATTCACTAATAATATATTTATTTTATTCAATATATTCTTCTTGTTGTTATTTTGATATTGTCCCGACAAAATGATTTTCAAAATGATAAATTGGTGTTTTTATTAAAACTTTTTACACAATCATATTTACAAAGAAACTTTGTTGAACACTTGAAAGAATTAGTTTTTACTGATGATATGATCGTGACCGCGGCTTATCGGATATAAAATACTAATTTGATTAAGGTAGGAATCTGCTCCGAACCAATACAATTAATTAAACGATTTTCTTTAAGTTAAACCTAAAGATGTGAATAAAACTGTATTAAAATAAGTTTTAGTTAAAAAGCGTTCCCTGTGGGTTCGATATCTTTTATTACTACAAGCGTATACCGTGCACTTGCGGAAATCGCTCAACAAGATCCACATCCGGTATCTAATACCCAAGATTCAGACTGCGAAATTGAGTTAATTTCAATATAGAACATACCAGAAGTTGAAGCACCGTCCTTTCCCTTCTTGAGAGAAGCTAGGTACTCCTTGCAATTTCTCCTCCAATGCCCATCTTTACCACAGAAGTGGCATTCCCCTTTGGGTTTCTTGACTTGCTTTCCTTTGGCCTGGGCTGGCTTGCCTCTCTTGTTCTTCTTGGGATATTTCAGATTGGGAAAATTCCCCTTCCTCTTCTTTGATCCCTCAATCACAAGAGCAGGTACCACATTATCTTTCTTCGGGTTGGGCTCAACAGTCTTGAGCATATTGGCGAGCTCTTCTAGAGAGGTATGCAAGTCATTCATTTGGTAGTTCATAGTGAACTGAGAATAACTTTCCGGGAGGGATGTAAGAAGTAAGTCCACACTTAGTTCATGATCCATCGCGAAGCCAATGCTAGAAAGTTTAGTGATATAGCCAATCATCTTGATACAATGTGTCATGACAGATGTGCCCTCTTGCATCCTGCAGCGAAACAACAATTTTGATATCTCAAAACGTTCACAACGAGTCTGTTTCCCGAACAGCTCTTTTAAGTGCATGACAATAGAATAGGCATCCATCTCCTCATGTTGCCTTTGCAGATCTAGTGTCATCGATGCAAGTATGATGCACCCGGCGTGTTCATCATCGGATTTATGCTTCTGATAGGCACCAATCTCTTCAATGGGTGCATCATCGGTCGGAAGAGCGGGTATCGATGTATCCAATACATACCCTATCTTTTCGAACTTCAAAACAATTTTGAGGTTACGAAACCAGTCGGTGAAGTTTGAACCATTCAACTTGTTATCGGTAAGGATATTTCTTAGATCGGTTTTCAACATGATTGTTTTTAAAGTACGATTTGTTAATAACCTGAGAGTGAGAAAAGTGACGGATGTTATTCATTTGTTTAATTCATTTACAATTTAAATACGTTGGACTTTTATGTTTTTAAATTGCTTCCACTATTTTACCAAATTAATAACCCTCTATATTAATTCGAAGGATATTCACAAATCCCTTAGTGAGCTAGAATCCTAACTCCTGAAATTTCACCTTGAGTTTGCTCAACAAGCTAGTTTCATTCATTAGGTAGATTCATGTAATCAATCACATCAAGCATGTGACTTCAAGGTTGTTGGGTTACTAACCACATTAGTAACTGATATGTGTCGTCTATCAATCCCAACCATATTGCCCATTAGGTTAGAACAACATGAGTTTGATCATCCAATTATTCTAGCCTAATTTAAGCATTACCCCATATTCGTGAAAAACGATTTTTCGATAATTCAGGTGTTACCATAAGACCTCGAGCTTGAGTTTGCTCAACAACCCAAAAGCCCCCAGTACTGCCGGCTGAACTATAATATTAGGGAGGGGCAACCGATTTTAATAACTTGCTTATTTACTTAACTTTTGATTAGTGAGGGATTTTATTTAAGTCTCATAATCTAACCTAGTCTTGCTTTGCTTTAGCATATATCAGACATTCATGCATTCAACATTGACAATTATGGACATATCTTCTAAGTTTATTCCGTTGAGCCAGAAACGGAATAAAGGGTCACCCTATAGGGAAATACTAACTATTACATATTTCTCTTTGGGTCCTCCTCCTTTTCCTTGGCGCCTTGAATTACAACAATATTCAATTTCTAAGAAACTTCAATTTACTTGAAGGGATTTGGATGAGAAGAGAAATACAATAGAGAGTAAGAGAAGGCAGGACACGCAGGTCCTATTTAAAATACCAAAAGACTGAATAAATATTATAGAGGGTCTAATATGTCCATAACGCCAAACATGCAAAGACTCAATTAAATTAAATTTAATTGGTTGATTACATAAACTATTTATGTAATATTTGAGTTAATCAAATTAACAACTTAAATTAATTTACATCCAATTTTAATCTTGTCAATTTTGTATCCTTTATATTTAATCTAATTAAATTTTAGCAAGTACATATTAGATTAATATAACATGTACAAAATCAGTATTATGCATACCCTAATTAATTCGTATAATTCATTTAATGCTTTGAATTACTTATATCAAATATTTAGGTAAAATAAACTTTTAAATAAATTGATTTTGATAATCAAAACAAATTATTATATTCTAAAACATATATATATATATATATATATATATATATATATATATATATATATATATAACCTCTATTTTGTTATAAAAAAACTTGGTCCCAACTTGGGCTAGTTATAAATAGGAATAACCTCCCAAACGTTATTTGTTATACACTTTTCAAGTCCCACCTTTAGAAACTATGCCTCTATATAGTAATAATTATATATTTTTATATATGTATATATATATTAAGAATTCAAACTAAATAAAGAAGAAATTGTTGCTGCAATTAGACAAAATGAGCAAGAAGATAATCCTGTAGATGATGATAGTGTAGAAATAGAAAATGTTACATGTCAAGAAGCTTTCAATATTCTTGAAAGATTAGAAACATTTTGGATTCAACAAGAAGGTGTTTATGCAAGTGAGTTACTAAGTACTCGCAAGTTCAAAGATTTAGTAGCAAATATAAAAACTAAGGTACTGTTTGATAAAACTGAAAATTAATTGCTGAAAAAATAAGTACTGAATTTTAAGTGTTGAATATTATAAATGTTGCAAGTATTGAATGATTTAACTTTTATAAAAATATTAGTTGACAATGTTTAACTTAAAATGTTAAGTTAAATATTTTGACTTATCAAAATAAGTGGGTTTTAACTTAATTAACTAATTTAAGTGGTGGAGAAACAACTATTATCAAACGCACTTAAATTAAATAAATGCTTAATATTTTAATTTAAGTAATTAAGTGTTTTATCAAACAAGACCTAAATCAATGTGTCAAACAACTTTACATAAATATTTTCTGAATAATAATAATTAGAGAGTTCTTGTTATTGTTAAAAATTTAAAATTTTATGTGTTAGAGAAATTTTATTATACCAAACTCTATTTAGTAATAACCTCCTAATTGTTATACAAATAGCTCGGTCCCAAGTGTATTCCTATATAGAGGTTTTACTGTATATATATATATATTTAAAACGGGTCCATTTTAAAACACTTTTAAAACCGGTACCATCGAATCGGCCCGACCCTTTGGACTAGCTGCTGCCGTAGGGCAGCAGCGAGCAGCCATATATGTACTACAAAATTTCAATTATCAACATATATATCCTCTTATATCATATTTATCTCTTAATTTCCTATCTCAAACTGTGCTTAAGATCAGCAAAATTTGTCCTCAAAATTCATATCTTAATTATTTCCTCAAACACTATTTAAGCTTACCAAATTTTCATATTTAATCATCAAATCATGAACTCTAATATATTCTCCCACTTTACTTCTCATTGATCACTAACATCGGTATCTCTCTAAACAACGCAATAATTCTAAACCTCAACCCGATGAAGTTCACCAATAAAACAGTTAAATTTCAGATCTCATTTATTCAACTTAAGATTCTATAATACACTAAATTCATGTTATCATCTCCCAATTATTAATCAACTTCCAAACCCATTAAATGAAACCTCCATATTTTATCTTTCTCAATCCCATATCTATTATCTTCAATTGATCACTTTATCATTTCCTCAATTTCCTATATTCCTAAGAAGACCGACTTATCATGTAAACCAATAGCAATGCCTCTCAAATAAGGAGAAAAAGCAAAGCAAAAACCAAATTCTGGTTTAACGCTAAAATGACCAACATATGCCGTTTTCAGCATAACTTTTTCATACGGAGTCCGATTAAGGCGATTTAAAAACCCTTAGAAACGTAAGATAATAATAAAGAACTTTCATTTAGGACTCCATGACAGATTCAACCTATATCTGGTCGAAAAATGCATCATAAGATTCAGATACGAATCTGATTCTCCCGCAGCACCTATATAGACAATTCTCTATATCTCTAGCTCAAAGTTATGACTTACTCATAACCCATATCACCAAATATCAAATAATTTATTATTTTCATACACCCAATATTTTACTAACCATCAAATCCTCGAAAAATTTCAAATTATTTCGTAGCTTGCACCAAATATCCATATTCCTCAATTACTATCGATTATTTCTTAGCTATCACCAAATATTCATATTCCTCAATTACTATCAACCTTAGGTCCAAAGAATTTAACCTAGAGCTCTGATACCAAACTGTCACACCCGACCCTAAACGACCTCAATCGGCATCGGGCGTGAAATAGAAAGATCATAATCAATACTTAGGAGTCTCCAATTTAACCAAATATCATTATATTACAATTGCAATACCAAAGTTCTAACCATAATTCTAACAATAAGCAGCTGTAGACACCGAGTCGGAGGACCTGTGACGAAAACCTGAAACAAGACGGTCGAAGCGATTGATTCCGGAAGTTTTGAAAAATATATAAAGAATAATAAGCTGAGGAAAATTAACGGCACGGCGCGGGCACGCAACGGCATCCCGCACGCGGACGACGATGGTCGAACGCCCGCTTGACGGCTCGAGACGTGCGCGCGGCGTCCGTCGGACGCACCGCGAGTGGCACGCTCTCGACGCCCGAGCAATGCCTGGGACCGCTGGCGGTGCGCGCCCTCATGGGCCGTTGAGCACACGTGCCTGGCAGCGCGAGGCGCGCGTTCGGCGGCCGCGACGTGCGAGCGTCTAGCTGCACGGAACGCGCGCTCGGCGGCCACGGAGTGCACGCGTCCGACGGCGCGGGGCACGCCCCGAGGGTCGCCGGGCGGGCATCCAACCACGTCGGGCGAATGCCCAACGCGTCGGACGGACGCCCGACGAGGGTTGGGCGCGGGCGCCCAACCTCGCGTTGGGCGGCCGCCCAACTACTGTTGGGTGGCCGCCCAACTCATTTTGGGCGGTAGCCCAACACTAGGTTGGGCGGCCGCCCAACCACAATGGGCGACGCCCAATTTTTTTTGGGCGTCGCCCATTGTTCCGGGATCCGTTTCCCTATATAAGGGCACGGATCCCAAAGTGAAGGGAGGATTTTTTTAGAGGGAGAAAAACTTTCTCACTCTAAACATTTTTAGAGAGAGAGAGTGGATTTTTTTGAGAAAAATATTTTTTTTCTCAAAAATTCCAAATTTCCTAAGTTCAATTTTTACTAAATTTTCATTAAAAAACGGAAGCTCGCGGTTCGTGGAATCAATCGGCTTCGACTGTCAGATACCGAATTAAAGGTATTATCCGAGGACTAGACTCTTTATTTAATTTATTTCTCTCCTTCTATTTATTTTTTTTATGTTATAGTTTTTTATTCCTTTAGTCATTTATTTATTTTGTCAGGTTTTATTTAGTTAGCATATTTATTTAATTTTCGTTTCGTGTTAAATAAAATTCGGTTTTGTTTTAAAATAAAAACCTCGTTTTGACATCCCAATACGAACCGTGATCCGATAAAAAGGTAGTTCGGGTGTCGAAAACGTTGTAATTATAAGTTTTTTAATTTAAAAGAAATTTCCAAATAATGTTTTAAAATAAAAACATCGTTTTAGGAACATCCGTTTTCGACTATGATCCATTTTCGATAGTTCGGAAGTCCAAAACGATTGAATTAGATTTAATTTAAGGCTTTTGAACAAATCTGGAAAATATTGGAGTGCTGCTGTAATTTGCCAATTCTGTCACTAAAGGCTGTTTACCGACGGATTTTCCGTCGGTAAATCTGCCAAAATGTAAAAAATGCCATTTCAGTCCATTTTTCTTAACTTTTAGACTTTTAATCCTTAGTATATATATATATATGATTATGTAATACATGTTTTTCAACTTATTTTAGAACTTTAGTATATATATCTATTTTAGAATATTTGTATATCTCTTTTTATTCTATTTTGTAATATAAGTATAAATATATATATATGTATTTCACTTTTTTATTAACTTAGGTTATATTTAAATATTAGTTACTTGATATTTTGAGAAATAATGAATAGACATTAGCATATGGTATTTTTGATATTTAAACTATATTAATTATGTATATATATGTATAGTTTTTTTAGAATATTTGGGTTATTTTAGTGATTATTGAGTTAAATTATTTAGATAAGTATTACTTTCTTAGTTATAGGATTTACTTATTATTTTCACATTTCAAAGTATAAGATATATTGTGTTTATTATCTTCATATACATATAGTGATTTTTGGTTAAATCTTATTTTCTTATCTTCCTTTTTGATTTAAATGTATACATATATATATATGGTCTAAAACCATTTTCTTTATTCTTTTGGCCCATTCATGGGTCCATGTTTCAAAAAGGCTTCATTTGAGTGTAAATGTTAGTTTATTGTAATTATAATAGTTAAAGAGTCCATTAAAGTAAGTGGGGAAAATAAATCACCAAAAAGAGAGTTTTCAATTGAATTATTTAAACTAATGTTTTTTTTAGATTTGTAATGTAAATAAATGGAGTCATTCTTGTTAATATTTCAAATCGTCTTCAAAATACCAAGTTTTAAAACCCTAATCCATTCCAAAGGCGGATTAAAGGATCATTGTAATTAAAATCGTTTTCTTTGCGAATAATAGAGTTTTGAACCATTTTCTTAAAGAATTTGTACAAAATAAAATTGACTTGTATGTTTAACCATGTTTTCTCATTAAAAGGTTTTTTATCTCAAACGTTTTCAAATACTCGAGTCGTTCCAACGGCGATTCGGGTAAACTTCATCAAACGGGGTTTTAAAACGCACCTGAATCGTTCCAACGGCGATTAAGGTGCGAACCATGTAAATAAATCCGTTCTTGGGAAATAAGTTAGTGTAGAATAAACACACGATATAATATTTAATACGGTTGTAAATAAATCACTTCTTTCTTCCCCCTCTCTGTGTATGTATAAACATAAATGGGTGATTCTTTACTGGTGTGGCTTTTCAATATCATATGCTCAAAACGGTTTCTAAAAAGAGAAAGAAAAGGGTTTCAAATGAATTTTAAACTTAAAGAAGTATACGATTAGTCCGTTATCGCCTAACATGCTGAGTAGGAGGCCGGTGGTTCATAACCGGGCGATGTCGGGGTGCCTAGTAGCCTTTCTCCGGAAAGGAGCTAGCCTTCTCGGCTCGTACCTAAGTTTCCCGAACCCACACCGGTCTCCCGCAAGGGATCGGTGTTCATTTTCCCATTCGTGGGTGGCGACTCTTCCATATCTCCGAGCTCCGGTCCTGCCGAGCAGCTTGATTCCACGATTGGTTGCTTTCGGCGCCAATCACCGCTTATGTCGCCATGAGGTTGTCCACCCCCCGGTCCGCCCGGGAGATTAGGTCGCGGCGCCTCGTCTAACAAGTGGCGACTCTGCTGGAGAAGCGAGAAATTTGATTCCGGAAGGCATGCACTAAGCCCTTAACGGGGACGGATCGTTTTACTTCTTCTCGTATGCATACAGGTGCATTATTGCAAACCCTTTGGGTAATTTCCGCGAAACCTCTAGCGAGAGTCCATTCGTCGCTCGAAAGAGGATAGCGTAAGTTCCCCCTTACAGTAAGACGCCAGAGGGTCCCCATCCATTCGTTAGGGGCGAATCTGTGCGGTCCTATGAGGTCCCGCGGTCAGCCATGTCAGCATATAGTAGCCTTAGAAGTTTCCATAGGATTACCCGTTACTATTTTTGATGTGATAAATGAATCAGTTCGTGTTTTCAAACCGCCATGATACGTGTCTAATCCTAAATTATGTAAAGAAAGTGAGACGATGCGTTAATATATACTCATGAATCGACATACTAATTACCCTAAAACATCGAAACGATTTGAACTAAAGACGACTTAGTCATCTCATATGAATGAACATGTGCGACCTGCCTTGTCCCTTTCGGTGTCCCGACGAAGGCATGTGTTCAGGAAATACGTTATGACGTAAGCACGTATTAGTATGAATCGGTTCGGTGTTAAGGATAGTTACATTTCGATACAAAAGACTATATTAACGGTAACCGTTATTCACATTCTTTAGATAAATTGGGATAAAACGAGATCACGATGAAACGAAAACGAAGAACATTTCTGTTTCGAACGACCTTGTCATAACGCGAAAAGTTTCGCACAAGTAGCCCGTCCCTTCCGAATGAAAGACGAGCTTTTACGTTATGCCTCGTGTCGTTCTTAAGAGAAATGGATGTGTCCGTACAGATGACTAAGAAAATAAAGAAAAGAAAAATAAACTAAACGACCAAAATCATTCCAAATCTACGATATATCAATACCGAGAGTAGTTAAAGAAAATAAACCAATGTCGTTGAATACGTGCCTCGGACGAGAGTATACCCCGTTTAAAATCTCGAAGCCGAATTAAGCCAAACCATATAATTGCACCATATGGACGAGACTGCGGGTTTTGACTAACGACTCTATCATTTCGACCGTTACCAACACTGCAAGAAATATGGCCCGATATATGTGTTTGCTTAAATTCGTGCCTAAAGGAAAGAAAACGGTGATATCCTCGCTTCGGACAAACACGCGATTCAACGAAACGTTGATTTTCTATAACCACACTGAGATGATATATCCCGTGGATTGGGAGGAACAAAGAGTTGTAATTAGCCGAAGGATTACCGTGCGCTCAAATAAAGACTCACCGTCTTTCACGTAGAGCAAACGAATCCTCGACGCTAAGAACAAACACGTTACGCGATGAGTCCGTTCCCTAAAATAAAATCCAAAAGTGATTCCATCACTAAATAAACACGTGGTTACGTCTCTCGATAGATCCAAAAGATCCCGTTGTAATCCAAAAATCGAGACACGAACCCGCGCGAATAAAAGGGAACGAGTCATTGACAATAACGAACGATTGGACTAGAAGAGTAACTCGTACCACGTCTAAAAACTGAGATGCGCTCAAAGGGAATCAAAACCCGAATTAATGCATCTCGCGAAAGGACAAAAGACGAGCTATTCCGAAAGGACAATCCGACTTGGTCGATTTCTTAGCCGTTGAACGCTGATACGTCGCAGCAAGGATATAGGGGATACGTCACGAGAGAACAGTACGCCTCTTGACAGGGTAAGGACATATTGGAGGTGCCGTGACATACGGGGTATGCCAAAACAAGGGCGTATGGGATACGCCATGACATAAGGGTTGTACCTTCCGACTAGTGCCTACGACACTGAAGAAACATACGAGGTACACTACCATGCATAAGGTATGCTAAGGCAAAGACGCATAGGATACGTCACGACATAATGGACATGCCTCCTAGCTAGCATACAAACAACACGGTGAAGACGCACGAGACGAGCCAAGGATGCATAGGATGCATCCCAACACCTAGGTATGACAAGGCAAAGACGTATAGGATACGTCACGACATAACTAGTATGCCTCCAGAATGACACACAACGTTGGGGTCGACTCTTTCTCACATTCCTAACAAATACGTCCTAAGTCTACGAAACCTAGAATGGCTGCACGCAATTATGTTAGCATGCAACGCTCTACATGGTATGACTGCAATGATTTGTTAAGCATAGGATGTATTATAACTTAAATTTGACTTGACTGATGTACACTGTCTGCACGGTCAACTCAAGACGTACTAGGTGTGTCGCCATGTCACCGACAACATATCGGTTGTTCAAAAAAAAAAAGAGAAAAAATTATCACGACGTCGGTTCCCTCGAGACTCGAATTAACCATTCATCACATGTCTCACACATGTCCTACTTACGCCTCAAGACATACCATGTATGTCGCTACGCCTTAGCTAACACATCTCAAGATTATGACTGGTACCTTGATCTCAAATAGAACCATAATCTCACAGGTCGTCGTCACCTCCCTTTCGTATCTCAAGACATACCCACGGATGTCGCCACGCTATACACCATGCCTAGGTGATTCTAAATTACGTTGTGGTATTATCCATGCCCCTCACCTCGTAGGTTGCCATCATGACCTTCGCACGCTAAGACATGCCACGTGTGTCGGCGCGCCGTGCACCTATACTCCAAAGTTACGTGGTTGTAAGATCGAAACCTTAGGTGCATATCCCACGCTAAGACATGCCACGTGTATCAGCTTTCGGTGCATATCCCGTATATCACCGCTTATGCCTTAGTCATATGTTGGGCCTTGTCAAAATGTGCCCCACATGTCGCCTTGTCATTGACAATATTTGTAGCCCACGAATATGTCCTTAGGCTATCCAATTCTGGACCGACCTTTGACGCGTGTTCCGTATGTCATCCCTTGCACCTTACTCACATATCGAAGACTGAGTCGTTTATACCATCCAGTCAGGGTTAAGCTTGTGGCACACACCCACATACGCGGTTCGGTACGTCCTATTCGCATGACAAATGTCGAGTCACTCATGACATTGAGTTCCAGTCGAATCCGGGGCAAGTTCATATATGTCATCACGTGCATCTTGCTTACACCCCCAACGTCGAGTCATTTGTATCGACAAGTTCAAGTTGGACTTTTGGCCCGTACCTGTCATATAGAGTGATTCATGTCATCGAGTCCAAGTCACACCCTTAGGCACGTACCCTATGGGGCCGTCTCGAGCATCCCGCTCATACCTCGACACACTGAGTCGTTCATGTCGTGAGGTTCCTATCAAACTCTTGACGTACGTCCTGTAAATTGTCACTCATATCTTGAGTACGCCTCAAACAGCGGTTTGTTTACGTTGTCAAATCCTCGACACGCTCCCCTTACACCCTTGGTATTATTGTCTATGCGCGCCCAAACTCTGAATTGCCTTATTTACGAGTCTGAGACATATGCCCTATGTATCGCTATTTGGGTCTCGCTCGTATCAGTAGTATCGAGTTGTTCATACCGCGGCTAAATCCAACATTTGGCACTTACCTTGAAGGTCTTGGTGTGCGTCCCCGTTGCTCCTCGAGTTGTTCATAGTAATAGGTCCTAGTCATCTCAAATATCGGTGATGAACCCTATACGTCGTAAATATCCACATAAGATCTTTAGGGATTCTCATAAAACATGTCATCATCAGGTTTGCGCTATGAAACAAATTGACCTTCGACACGTACCGGGTAAGTTGTCGTTTCCTCCTCGTTGATACCTCGATCGAATTAGGACACTTCTCATTCTACCAGACGCACCGATGTCCGCAAATTCATCGAGGTATTTGGGGTCTCTAGCTTAAGTTAATCCTTAGACTGCACCATGCGTGTCGGTATCGTGTGTAGCTGACACTTCCAATGTTGTTAGAAGGTACCTCTCGAGTCATCTTTATGCTTCATCTATACCCAGAGTTGGTCAGATAATACGTGTGTCGTATGCATACCCTATTCGTGTCTCGTACCTAGCATGTTGGATTTCCCCCACGATGGTTGAAATCCCAAAATCAAGCCATCACATCGTTCGTCAGTTGCGTATAAGTCAATCGTGGGGGCACATTAAGTGGGACTCCCATCCTGCCGTTTGGCTACCTCTAAGGCATACAACGTACATCACCGCATTTCCTAAATGCACCATGTTTCGAACCACTCTACCCAAGCACTAGTGAGTCGAGTAGGAATTAATAATTGGCACATGCCTCGATGTTGACATATGCATCTTATTCGAACCTCGAGTATCAGGTATTCCGTGTGCATTATCCCATCAAATAATACCCGTCATTGCAATAGTGGCTTTCCAAGAGAAGCTGACAATTGGCACACATCACGTATGTCACTCGCGTCCTCCTTATGCCTTAACCTGTTTGAGGCACGCCCCGTGTGTTACCACTTTCTACATAGCCCGCCAAGGTTCCGTTGGTACGTCTACGCATTTGTGTCTTGGGTTTAAACTAACCATCGACCCACACCCCATATGTGGTGGCCTCGTCCCGCTTGCTTCTAGTTTAGGACACACCCTCTATGCCGGCCTGTTTCAGGAAACTTGTGATCAGTATCAATACCAAGTAAACTATGGACAAGTGCCCCGCATGTCTCCGTCATGGTCTGTTTGAGTCTCGGACATACCATGAGCGTCACATCAGTCCATGTAACACCGCGTATCTTCGAAGTACGTCATTACTACCAGGGAGGGCAATCCCTCACCTACACCTCATGCATGATCGCTTAGGTTGTTCTTTTTAGATCGTGAGTCATATCAATGTACCAAGTATGTCATTCCCACCGCTCATGTCGCTACTCCTCCAATGTATCTACACGTCACGAATATCATCGGGGTACACTCTCATTTACCTAGCGCCCTAGGGAATTTTACTTATCATAAGGGTCGTCTCAATCTCACAAGTGTCAGTCGTGTCAAGCGTCATTCAACATTGTACATCTTATAAAGCACTGCAAGGTAAACTTGTAGGGTTCGTACTAATGTGTGTATAACAGCTGAAATGGTTTCAAGCATCGGCACTTCCAAACAGGTAAGTTAGCACAAACGATCGAAGTACTGCCAACGACTCTGGTAAATAAAAAGAAAAAAGAAAAAAGGGGTTTAGCTCCAGTCAAGTCGTATTTATGTTGTGAGAAGTAAAGCGCAGATCACGAATCATGCATACATCCATCTATAAGAGGCACAAATAGATAGCTTTAGCATTCGCATCGCACGTGCATTGCATCATCAAAATTCATAATGCCTAAAAAGCTCCACTCATCGATCCTTTCTCTTTCCTTGTTAGAAACCAAACTCATGGCCCAGTCCAACAATTCAAACCATAATCTTGAGAGCCGTGTGCAAGGGGCTTTAGCCAAATACATCTTTTCTAATGAGTTCAAACGTGCTCTTAATGATCCGGAGAATGTTAAGCATAAGGGGGTTGAAAATTCCCAGGAGATGATAGGAGATTTCAATCTCAGAGTAGAAATCGAGCGAGTTCTTCCTGATATCCTTGCTTCAGATGAATTCAAGATAGAGCTGAAAAGGTTGGTCAGGGAGGTCCTGAGCGAGTCACTAGTCGCGGAGATCCCGAAAGTTGCTATGGAGAAACCTATGTTCCAGCTCACGTCACAAGTTAATCCACAAACATTCACTCCACCAAGGGTAGTCTCACACCATATTTCACGAACACAACAAGATCCACACCATCGGGGACATGAGATTACCAGGGTTGTTCGCCCTCCGTCGCCCACTCAGTATAGAAGGGAGGGAAGGGAATTCTCCACTTTCACTCAACCCTTATTAGAAGTGTTGGAGGGTCTACAAATTCATGATATACTTCATCCCCTACCAGCCACGGGAGGTCTAACCACTGAATTAGTCAAACACAGGGGCTACTGCCACTTCCACCAGAAATATGGTCACGAAACAAGCACTTGCATGAAGTTGAAGCATGAAATTCAAGATCTCATCGAAGCTGGGAAGATAAGTGACCTAGATCCTTCTCAGCGGATGAAGTCTTCGACTTGTTCCTTGAACGGTGAGGTCTACCACGGATCAGGATAAATGAAAGAAGAGGTTCTCTAGATTGAGGATGCTTATGAAGCAGGAGAACTTGAAGCTTCCTGAAGTAGTATGAGAGAGAGGATTGCACTTGTAGTCTTTATCCTTGTCTTTTATTTTATCTTCTATTCCACAAGATGTTATTAACCTCCTTTTGAATTCAATGAAATTTCGTTTCCGCAAGTTTATCCTAAACATACGTACTTACATTTGATATCTACTCAATTGAGATATTCCCGCTTCTATCATGGCACGGACGTAAGCTCTAGAATATACTTATTACTCAGTACTTAACCACTGAAGAGAGAAAATTAAGAGAGTAAAAAAAAAAAAAAAAAAAAGCAAAATAAATCATGAGAAACGATTCCCTGACTCTACGATGATAAGTCGAGCGTAGACCCATCAAACGAAGGGTTCTCACCGGCTTTTGGCAGAAAGAAGATTGAGCGACAATCAACAAAGTCCAAAAGAGAGAAAAAGAAAAGAAAATATGGAGCAAGCAACAAGCCCTCAGAGCCATACTTACACTGAGGCACCGACAAAGATTTCTCCCCCCAAAGGGGGACACAGGTACAGGAGTGCGCCATTCAGAATGAGGCAGGGGAAACTAACCTATCAGCGATAAAGTATTTTGTTCCAGGATCAACGAAAGGGTTTAGACCTATGATGACTCAAAGTTAAACAAGGGAAGAAGAAAAAAAAAAGAAAAAAAATGATGCTAAAAAGGCCCAGGGGCAAAGTCAAGTCAATCGGAAGTAAAAGAAAATAAATCAAAAGCTGACGTGATCAGCCAAGAGGCGTCAAGGTGGCAAGAGCGGTTGACATTGTCCAACAAATGTGTAATCAAATGTACGAGAGAAGCTCACTGTAACGAAGAAAGATCAAATGCGTAGTCAAGTGAAGCCGGAGGCGGCGACAAAGTTCAGAACTTTAATCAATCTCGAGGGAACCGAGGAATCCTTCTCATGAAAATTAAAAAAAAAAGAAAGAAAGAAAATCCCGATAGGTTGAAAATCCGCAAAGGGCGGCCTATGCAACAATAAGGGACACCCCAATAAGTGCAAACCCCACGGGGTGCTTATTTGAAAATTCCTGGGTAAAAGGAGAGAGTTAAAATAACTGAAGTGTGAAAACCCGAAAGGGCATGCTTTGGTGACAGTGGTTAATAAACTGAGCAGTAAACAATTCAATGTATCTTTGCCAGGTGCTTTATTTAAGCTAGACGATTGCATTTGTAATGAAAACACCCGCATCAATAGACACCCCATCTCAACTGAAATCACCCCAACACCCATAAACCGATCCAAAATCTATAAAAAAAGAAAAACTAAAAAAAAAGGACTATTCCTCTCTCTCATGCTCCATGAAGTCTGGTTCCTCTACTCCTATGTGGTCCTCTCAAGGGTCAAACTTCGACCGAAGCGTCTCTCCTCCATAACTACTCCCAATGGCAGTATCCCTAGTTTGGCGCACATGAAATCTCACCTCGAGTTGGCAGGGGCATACGCCCGCATCAACTTCTAACCTACACCAAGACGGTAACTTTAATCGGGGGCACGGCCCTACAATCAGATCAACGTCCATCTCACTCCGGAAGCTTCTCCATTAACGAAGGCATCGGGCATGAACTCATCGTCAAATGATTAGCGTAGAAATGGCCCGTGGATATAAACCCCCTGTGCTATCCGGTATCATTCACAATCAAGAAAGAAAGAAAAAGAGAAGAAAAATTGAACAAAAAGGTTGGATTGAAAACCTCAAAAGAGGCGATCCAAGCAAAAGGAGAGATAGAGAAAATCAGTGAGATATAGAAAAGATGAATTGAAAACCCCTAGGGGCAGTTCATGCAAAAGGAGAGATAGAGAATATCGGAGAGATCCCGTTGAGTTGAAAACCCGAAAAGGGCAGCTCAGGCAAAAATTAGGGAAAAAATGAATACGTCAAACTCTGGTTAAAAGCGAGAGCCCCTTTGACACGAGCTCATCAAGACCAAATCCTCATCCTTACAACCCTTGGTTTCAAACTTAACCTCACCCTCATCCTCGCACTCCTTGGGGACGACCCGAAACATCATTTCTCGATCTGAAGCTACAAAAATCCTCCAAGCCTATGAAAAGGGAATCCATCCGAGCATTTCATCCACATGTACATAGTTCGCATACACACATGTCCATACATCCGCATAAAGCAAAACACATAAGCCACACTTATGCATATTCAAACACACGCACAGTCACCTACACACACACATAGGTGTTTACATGCATCCATAGACTAGGCTACATTCATCCATCTATATGCATCACTACACACCTGCGGTCGATTTAGAGACTAGGGTTGCTTTTGAGCCATTTTGACTCACGGTCGCAGACCGGAGTTGCTTTTGAGCCACCTGACTCGCGGTCGCAGATCGGAGTTGCTTTTGAGCCATCTGACTCGCGGTCGCAGACCGGAGTTGCTTTTGAGCCATTTGACTCACCGTCGCACACCGGAGTTGCGTTTGAGCCATCTGACTCACGGTCGCAGACCGGAGTTGCTTTTGAGCCATCTGACTCACGGTCGCAAACCGGAGTTGCTTTTGAGCCATTTGACTCACGGTCGCAGACCGGAGTTGCTTTTGAGCCATCTGACTCACGGTCGCAGACCGGAGTTGCTTTTGAGCCATCTGACTCACGGTCGCAGACCGGAGTTGCTTTTGAGCCATCTGACTCACGGTCGCAGACCGGAGTTGCTTTTGAGCCATCTGACTCACGGTCGCAGACCGGAGTTGCTTTTGAACCATCTGACTCACGGTCGCAGACCGGAGTTGCTTTTGAGCCATCTGACTCACGGTCGCAGATCGGAGTTTCTTTTGAGCCATATTTACCTAAGATCGTAGACTAGGGTAGCTGTTTAGCCATTATCCCCGCGATCTTGAAATAGGGTAGCTGTTTAGCCATTATCCCCACAGTCGTAAATCAGGGTAGCTGTTTAGCCATTATCCCCGTGATCTTGAAATAGGGTAGCTGTTTAGCCATTATCCCCGCAATCTTGAAATAGGGTAGCTGTTTAGCCATTATCCCCACAGTAGTAAATCAGGGTAGCTGTTTAGCCATTATCCCCGCAATCTTGAAATAGGGTAGCTGTTTAGCCATTATCCCCGCAATCTTGAAATGGGGTAGCTGTTTAGCCATTATCCCCACAGTCGTAAACCAGGGTAGCTGTTTAGCCATCATCCCCGCAATCTTAAAATGGGGTAGCTATTTAGCCATTATCCCCGCAGTCGTAAATCAGGGTAGCTATTTAGCCATTATCCCCGCAATCTTGAAATAGGGTAGCTGTTTAGCCATTATCCCCGTGGTCATAAACTAGGGTAGCTATTTAGCCATTATCCCCGCGGTCGTGAACTAGGGTGCAGCCCGAAGCAGAGTCTGATGCAGTCAGAGAGCAACGCCGGAGCGCGCAGCGCAAAGGTCAGGTATGTTTCCTCCTACTCGTTACGTGTCTTTTACTTTTATATGTTTTACATTGCATGTGTTACGTTAGCAAAAACGTTTTCGAACCACACATATCACTGTCAAAATAGAAAAGTA
Organism: Euphorbia lathyris; assembly: GCF_963576675.1. Classification (NCBI taxonomy): domain Eukaryota; kingdom Viridiplantae; phylum Streptophyta; class Magnoliopsida; order Malpighiales; family Euphorbiaceae; genus Euphorbia; species Euphorbia lathyris. Next base: position 1,858,791 of record NC_088917.1, on the reverse strand, counting down.
GGGGCAACTGTAGACACCGAGTCGGAGGACCTGTGACGAAAACCTGAAACAAGACGGTCGAAGCGATTGATTCCGGAAGTTTTGAAAAATATATAAAGAATAATAAGCTGAGGAAAATTAACGGCACGGCGCGGACACGCAACGGCATCCCGCACGCGGAAGACGATGGTCGAACGCCCGCTTGACGGCTCGAGACGTGCGCGCGGCGTCCGTCGGACGCACCGCGAGTGGCAAGCTCTCGACGCCCGAGCAATGCCTGGGACCGCTGGCGGTGCGCGCCCTCGTGGGCCGTTGAGCACACGTGCCTGGCAGCGCGAGGCGCGCGTTCGGCGGCCGCGACGTGCGAGCGTCTAGCTGCGCGGAACGCGCGCTCGGCGGCCACGGAGTGTACGCGTCCGACGGCGCAGGGCACGCCCCGAGGGTCGCCGGGCGGGCACCCAACCACGTCGGGCGAACGCCCAACGCGTCGAGCGGACGCCCGACGAGGGTTGGGCGATCGCCCAACTCATGTTGGGCGGCCGCCCAACCACAATGTGCGACGCCCAATTTTTTTTTGGCGTCGCCCATTGTTCCGGGATCCGTTTCCCTATATAAGGGCACGGATCCCAAGGTGAAGGGAGAATTTTTTTACAGGGAGAAAAACTTTCTCACTCTAAACATTTTTAGAGAGAGAGAGTGGATTTTTTTGAGAAAAATATTTTTTTTCTCAAAAATTCCAAATTTCCTAAGTTCAATTTTTACTAAATTTTCATTAAAAAATGGAAGCTCGCGGTTCGTGGAATCAATCGGCTTCGACTGTCAGATACCGAATTTATTTAATTTATTTCTCTCCTTCTATTTATTTTTTTTATGTTATAGTTTTTTATTCCTTTAGTCATTTATTTATTTTGTCACGTTTTATTTAGTTAGCATATTTATTTAATTTTCGTTTCGTGTTAAATAAAATTCGGTTTTGTTTTAAAATAAAAATCTCGTTTTGACATCCCAATACGAACCGTGATCCGATAAAAAGGTAGTTCGGGTGTCGAAAACGTTGTAATTATAAGTTTTTTAATTTAAAAGAAATTTTCAAATAATGTTTTAAAATAAAAACATCGTTTTAGGAACTTCCGTTTTCGACTATGATCCATTTTCGGTAGTTCGGAAGTCCAAAACGATTGAATTAGATTTAATTTAAGGCTTTTGAACAAATCTGGAAAATATTGGAGTGCTGCTGTAATTTGCCAATTCTGTCACTAAAGGCTGTTTACCGACGGATTTCCGTCGGTAAATCTACCAAAATGTAAAAAATGCCATTTCAGTCCCTTTTTCTTAACTTTTAGACTTTTAATCCTTAGTATATAGGGCTGGGCGCGTATCCTGGAGATACTGGACCGCACCGAATATCCGAGGAAAAAACTTCGGAATTGGACCGGACCGTTGACTTTTTTTGGAGAACCGAACTGGATTGGACCGTTGACTTTTCGTCAAAGAACTGGACCGAACTGGACCGAAATTTATCCAGGACCGGACCGATAACCGGATTGGATTGGATTGGATTGGACCGAACTGAAATAACCGAAAGTTTAGCAATAATAAATTTATATTTCATACATTAACTTTATATAAAGAGAAATATTATATAATATATAGATATATATTTTGTAAGGTTTGGTAAACTAATTACAATAATATAAATTTATAATTTATTAATAAGGTATAACATTATTATATAGTCATAAAAATTATCCCGATTAATTCCCGTTTATAAAATGAAATTAAAAATATTTACCTAAAATGTAAACATGGAGAATTGAACATCTAACCAAATGGAACATTGTTAATCACTTTAACCATCTGAACCAATTCTACTACTTATTAACCATTTAATTAAGTAACAAATATTAGAAGTTTTAAATATTAAAATTTTTAAACATTTTATAAATATCCTGCTTTATCCAAAGTTGTAAAAGATGTTTTTGCAATTCAATACTCAACTGTGGCTTCTGAATCTACGTTAAGCACAAGTGGTAGAACTTTGGATCACTTTAGGAGTTCTTTAACTCCTGCTACAGCTGCGGTTTTGATTTGTTGTCAAGATTGATTGAAAACTTCAACTCAAGCTTTCAAGCATGAAGAAGAAGTTGAAGATCTTGAAGCTATTGAAGAAGGTAATATTTACTTAGCAATTATATTTCATAGTTTTATTTTAATTAAATGTTTATGAATACTAACTATATAAATGTTATTTAATTTGTAGAAATTAGTTCTGATCCTGAAATTGCATCATCTCTTTTATCCATATTTCAATTGAATATCTAAGGGTTTTTTAACCGAATCAAATGCACTTTGGTAAGCATATTTGTTTCCTTTTACTTTTTGCTAGTGTGTTGATTAATTTTATTGAAGTGAAAGCTAATTAATTTAACATTTGTTGATTCACTAATATGGTAAATTTTATATGTTTAGATTGATGTTTGGTTTTAGTGCATTTGTTTTGGAAAACAATGAATTTGTTGTGTTAAGAAGATTCAATTACAAATTGGGATGATGATTAGAGATATTTTGCTAATGAAGTGTTGTCTTTTTTGAATTAAAGGTTGTTTGTTTTTACGGATTTGTTATTTTGTAACTTTGATTTTGTGGGTTTTTTTAGCCTTGTTGTCTACCGTAACTTTTAATACTTTGATTTTGTGGGGTTTTTTTAGCCTTGTTGTCTACTGTAATTTTTAATGAATGTTGTTTACTTCCTAAAAAAATATCATTTATTTCAAGTTATGTAAGATAATAAAATTTTATATTTTATTATCTTGTAAAATAAATTTTTAATTTATTTTTTAGGACTTAAACTATTAGATATTTATCCGAATTACCAAAAAATTATATTGGATTGGACCGAAACCGAATCTCCGAATCCCCGAACTGGACCGGACTGAAATTTTGGGGCAATTCAATTCTGGAGATTTATTCTTTCAATCCAATCCTGGAGATTTCCTTTTATTAATCTCCGAATTTCAATCCAATACTGGAGATTCATGAATCCCCGACTTGGACCGAACTGTGCCCAGCCCTATTAGTATATATATATATGATTATGTAATACATGTTTTTCAACTTATTTTAGAACTTTAGTATATATATCTATTTTAGAATATTTGTATATCTCTTTTTATTCTATTTTGTAATATAAGTATAAATATATATATATATGTATTTCCCTTTTTTATTAACTTAGGTTATATTTAAATATTAGTTACTTGATATTTTGAGAAATAATGAATAGACATTAGCATATGGTATTTTTGATATTTAAACTATATTAATTATGTATATATATGTATAGTTTTTTTAGAATATTTGGGTTATTTTAGTGATTATTGAGTTAAATTATTTTTAGATAAGTATTACTTTCTTAGTTATAGGATTTACTTATTATTTTCACATGTCAAAGTATAAGATATATTGTGTTTATTATCTTCATATACATATAGTGATTTTTGGTTAAATCTTATTTTCTTATCTTCCTTTTTGATTTAAATGTATACATATATATATATGGTCTAAAACCATTTTCTTTATTCTTTTGGCCCATTCATGGGTCCATGTTTCAAAAGGGCTTCATTTGAGTGTAAATGTTAGTTTATTGTAATTATAATAGTTAAAGAGTCCATTAAAGTAAGTGGGGAAAATAAATCACCAAAAAGAGAGTTTTCAATTGAATTATTTAAACTAATGTTTTTTTTAGATTTGTAATGTAAATAAATGGAGTCATTCTTGTTAATATTTCAAATCGTCTTCCAAATACCAAGTTTTAAAACCCTAATCCATTCCAAAGGCGGATTAAAGGATCATTGTAATTAAAATCGTTTTCTTTGCGAATAATAGAGTTTTGAACCATTTTCTTAAAGAATTTGTACAAAATAAAATTGACTTGTATGTTTAACCATGTTTTCTCATTAAAAGGTTTTTTATCTCAAACGTTTTCAAATACTCGAGTCGTTCCAACGGCGATTCGGGTAAACTTCATCAAACGGGGTTTTAAAACGCACCTGAATCGTTCCAACGGCGATTAAGGTGCGAACCATGTAAATAAATCCGTTTTTGGGAAATAAGTTAGTGTAGAATAAACACACGATATAATATTTAATACGGTTGTAAATAAATCACTTCTTTCTTCCCCCTCTCTGTGTATGTATAAACATAAATGGGTGATTCTTTACTGGTGTGGCTTTTCAATATCATATGCTCAAAACGGTTTCTAAAAAGAGAAAGAAAAGGGTTTCAAATGAATTTTAAACTTAAAGAAGTATACGATTAGTCCGTTATCGCCTAACATGCTGAGTAGGACGCTGGTGGTTCATAACCGGGCGATGTCGGGGTGCCTAGTAGCCTTTCTCCGGAAAGGAGCTAGCCTTCTCGGCTCGTACCTAAGTTTCCCGAACCCACACCGGTCTCCCGCAAGGGATCGGTGTTCATTTTCCCATTCGTGGGTGGCGACTCTTCCATATCTCCGAGCTCCGGTCCTGCCGAGCAGCTTGATTCCACGATTGGTTGCTTTCGGCGCCAATCACCGCTTACGTCGCCATGAGGTTGTCCACCCCCCGGTCCGCCCGGGAGATTAGGCCGCGGCGCCTCGTCTAACAGCAGCCAACTTCCAAACGTCACTAAATCGGACGGTAACCTCTTTATATGCTGTACTTTATCACCTAAAAATATTAAAACATTTAAAAAGGTGGGACAAAAATCCCAGTAAGAAACTATCAGCTATAAAAACCAACTTTACTTAACATAGCTACATATATACTTTTTATAAATGATTTAATCAAAACCTCATAAAATATACTCAAAACTTTAAATGTTTTATCAAACCAACTTGTAATCAAATAAGTGTTTTATCAAACCAAATCATATTTAATCAAACATAAAACCTTATATCAAAATCAATCATAACCGAAAATATAATCCAAATGAACTTAAAACATTGTATCCATCCTTGAGTTTCTCCCCTTAAGTATCAATCCATAACCACATATATAGTCGAGACGTCTCTTAACATTGCCTATCCCATATGGTCTTACCCGACACTTCTTTGCCATACCCAATAGGTCTTTCACACTGTGTACACAGGCCATGCAGCAGCGAGCAGCCAGGCGCTGTTGCCTCAGCGGCAGCAGCATCCGCTGCTGCTGGTTGCTGCCGCAATAGCGGTCGGGGTTGCCGCCTTGCGGCAGCGACCCCGAACAACTATTTTTTTATTTTTTTTAAATTATATATATATATATATATATATAATTGTTTTAAAACAGTTTCAAAACAATTTTCAGAATATCTGAAATCAGTTTTATCTTTTAGATTTAATAAAACCAAAAAGTTTTAATTATCTAACTATAAAACCTTTAGATTTTGTTTAAACGATTATCAACCGAAATAATCAGGAACTATGCATAATCAGTTTTAATTAACAAGTATTCAAAACTTATTTATCTTTAGATTAATTAAACTAACCGATTAATTAATTAACCTAACAATAAATTTATTCAATCCGATTGAAAACCCATTTTATTTACATATATGAAATAACAGATTAACATAGGCTCTGATACCAATGAAGGAAAATAGACAAGCCTAGGCATAGCGGAATAATAAAATTTTATCTATTTTCTCTATTTCCCTTTTTCCAAGATCTGTTAATAGTTATTTCATATAAAGAGGGATAGAAAGTAATACCTTTAGTGAAGAACTATCTACCGTTGCAAACGAAGTGCCCACAACTTCTTATTATCAACTCGTGAGCAACGAACGTTTTTATTCAACACAGAAAAACAAAATCAGTAATCAACCTTCAAAGTATAGCAATCGCAATGATTGTCTCTAACAGAAATCGATACGAGATCAAAGAGGGAGTAAGAAATAAAGTAAATTAGCCGAGACGAAAAACGGAACGATTCCTCTCCTCCTATTCTGTGTGTCGAAATTTTGGGGTTAGGGAGTCTATTTATAGACTTCTCTAAACCCTAATCCCAGTTGTGTTAGGTAATTAAATAATTGGAATCTTATTCGGAATAAGATTCCTAATTAGATAATTAAATAAACACTTTACTATTATCTAAATAATAACTAATTATATTTAGATAATTATTATTAATCAAATTAATAATTAATTAATGTTAGGGATAATTAATTAGAGTTTCAATCACATAAAAACTTCTAATTAATATTATCAGATAATCTTTTAATTTAATTCATAGCCATAATCAAATTATAATTATTAATCAAATTAATTTATCCCCTAATTAATATGTAAATTTCGGCCCGCTATATTGTGTCTCACTAATTACATTTTCGTCCTCTGATTCTAAGTCCCATATGCGACCCATTAGGTTCTTTATTGCCACTAGCCGTATATATCCTTTGAAATTATTCATCACGATTAATTCCAACATATATATAACGGAATACCGTCGCGAGCTGTTACTAGCAGAACCTATGATATTCCCCTAGAGCAATTAAGAAGTCAGGTTGATAAGTGACGTTAACCTTTTTGCATTAGGTACAGTATAATACGATCCTTCATCAACTATATCCTGTCGGTCAATTCCTTATAACCATGGAACGTGTGAAGGTTACATATAACGAAGAGTCCGGTTTTACTTGTACAGGTTGAATTCACTCTGAAAAGATGAGTTAAGTGAAACGTTCATTTCTACTCTTAACTCTATCACCTTGCAAGGATTTCAGTCAATTCACCACAAGCAGCCATTTGGATATATCTCCCACTTATCGAGAGTGACGAATGCTCAATCTGACATTAACTATTCTGTAGTTACTTTGTGTGATACCCAATCCTGCTCTCACACACCCCAGGCTCTCACCTATTGGATCGTGCTCGCACAGAATCAAAGTATCAGACTCCATAATCCAGAATCACTAATTAACGAATGTTTGAGTCTAAGGATTAGTTATACCTACTAATACCATTGAGATGAACAATTGACACATTAGATAAATCAATCCATTCTGTTATCTCAAGTCGGATCCCAATCCTAATGAACTCCTTCACCGGATCCATGTAACTGTCTAGATATCTGAATATCTAAAGCTTGTGAGATCAACTTTCTGTCTCGACAGAAAACACTGTTACATGCAAGTCTCAACAGTAATATGCCAACCCCTATAACATATTACTTGACTTGGGTTTACTTTAAGTCTATTGGTCTATTATAAAGTACAGTCTCACTTAATGCTTGTATGAACACTTTATAACTACTTAAATAAACTTAGGGTTACTTTCTTTATGAAAGATTTTTGCCTTTATATATAGTTACATTTTAATGCTATATATCTGATTAAACAAATGATCAAATAAACAATTTATTCATTAATATTAATATCCTAAAACAATTGTCTTTAGGACACTAAACTCCAACAGGAGAGACCCAACTCATGAATATAAATCTACTTCACTAACTGATAAAAGTATACACAGTTGTTCGTAGGTATATGGCTAGGTCTGTGCCTGTTTACCCTGATTTCAGTCCACTTATTAGTGTTTAGTTGTTTATGTTAACTGATATTACACACACAATCAAAGTTTTACGTCTAACATTTAAGGTAACTCATTCTTCTCACTTAATTCCAATCCCTGTGGAATACGACACTTGGTCTTACCAAATACCTCACACGACCTAGTACACTTGCTAGCATCCGTATATCCAACATCAGGGAGTCCGAGTGTAGGTGGATCGATGAGTCTTACCGTGACGGCTTTGAGATTCAGAGTACCTTCCTCGAAGTGCTTGATTCGTTGCCCGTTTACCTTAAAGGGATCTCCTCCTTCCTTCTTGATTTCAACGACGCCTGATGGAAAGACGTCGGTAACAACGAATGGACCATACCACTTACTCTTCAATTTTCCGGGAAAGAGCCGCATCCGAGAATTGTACAAAAGCACTTTATCCCCAATCTGAAACGTCCTTCGAAGGAGATGCTTGTCATGCCATTTTTTTTCGTTCTTTATATAGTTTGGCATTTTCATAAGAGGTGAGCCGGAACTCGTCGAGTTCATTCAACTACATCAACCTATGATCACCTGTAGAAGCAACATCAAAATTCAAAAACTTGAGAGCCCAATATGATTTATGTTTGAGTTCTACGGGAAGGTGACAAGCTTTACCAAAAACCAATCTATATGGGGACATGCCAATAGGGGTCTTAAAAACCGTAAGATATGCCCATAGGGCATCGTCAAGCTTAATGGACCAATCTTTTCGGGATGCATTAACGGTCTTTTCTAAGATGCTTTTAATTTCTCAGTTGGAAATCTCTACTTGGTCGTTTGCTTGAGGATGGTACGGGGTGGTTACCTTGTGAGTCACCCCGTATTTAGTCAACAAGTTTTCAAAGTTTTTATTACAAAAATGGGTGCCACCGTCACTAATGATAGCTCGAGGAGTTCCGAAATGGGTGAATATGTTCTTTTTAAGGAACTGTGTAACTACCCGAGCATCATTAGTGGGTGATGCAATCGCTTCAACCCATTTAGACACATAATCAACGACAACCAAGATAAATTGATTTCCAAATAAACCGGCGAACGGACCCATGAAGTCAATTCCCCATACATCGAAGATTTCACAAACGAGAATATTATTCAATGGAATTTCATTTCGTCGAGAGATATTGCCCATCTTTTGACAAGCTTCACAAGTCTTTACATAGGCATAAGCATCTTTAAAAATAGAGGGCCAATAAAATCCACATTGGAGGACTTTAGCGGTCGTCCTATGAGGACTGTGATGGCCTCCGGGTTCACGTGTGTGGCATAAGTGTAAGATAGGAGTTACCTCTTCTTCGGGGACAACGATGGATTAAAATGTCACCACAAACCTTAAACAAGTAAGGATCTTCCCACAAATAATGTTTAGCATCGGAAAAGAACGTACGCTTCTGTTGATATGTCAAGCCGTGTGGAATGATATTACCTGCGAGGAAATTAGCAAAATCCGCATACCATGGTAGAGTGGTAACGGATAAAAGGTATTCATCGGGAAACTTCTCTTTGATGTCTTCCTTCTTGACATTTTCCTTGGACTCAAACTCTAACCGTGAAAGATGATCCGCCACAACATTGGTGACTCCCTTCGTATCTCTGATTTCTAGATCGAACTCTTCAAGGAGTAGGATCCATTAGATTAACCTCGGCTTAGCATCCTGTTTGACAACAAATACCTCAAGGTGGAATGATCAGTGTGCACAATGACTTTTGACAAAATGAGATAGGAACGAAAATTATCAAAAGCAAACACTATCGCCAAGAGTTCTTTTTTCGTGGTGGTATAGTGTTGTTGAGTCGAGTTTAATGTTCGGCTATCATAATAAATGGGATGAAAAATTTTGTTCCTATGCTACCCTAAACATGCTCCTACCGCTATATCACTTGCATCGCACATAAGTTCAAAAGGCAAGGTCCAATCCGGACTTAAAATGATGGGTGCGTGCGTGCGTTAATTTTTCTTTCAAAAGATTATAGGCATCTAAGCATTCTTTAGAAAAATCAAAGGTAACATCTTTCATCGAAAGTTGCGTTAGAGGTTTGGCGATTTTGGAGAAGTCTTTGATAAAACGACGATAGAACCCGACATGACCTAGAAAGCTTCTTACGGCTTTCACGGAATTGGGTGGGGGCAATCGTGAGATTACATCCACCTTGGCCGGGTCGACTTCTATACCCTCTCGTGATATTTTGTGTCCTAAAACAATAGACTCGCTTACCATAAAATGACATTTTTCCCAATTAAGTACTAAGTCCGTGTCTTCGCACCGTTGCAAAACCTTTTCCAAGTTGTATAGGCAATTTTCGAACGACGAGCCAAAGACCAAGAAATCGTCCATGAAGATTTCCATAAAGTCTTCGACTATATCATCGAAGATTGCCATCATACACATTTGAAAAGTTGCGGGTGCATTACATAATCCAAAAGGCATGCGTCTATAAGCAAATGTGCCGTAAAGGCAAGTAAATGTGGTTTTCTCTTGGTCGTTCGGGTCAACAGCTATTTGCATATATCCTAAAAAACCATCCAAATTACACATAAATGCTCTACGGGTGGCATCATTCAGTTTCCTATAATCAATACACATTCTCCACCCGGTGATCTTTCTTACCGGAATCATTTCATCGTTCTCATTAGGTTGCACGGTGATCCCACCTTTCTTGGGAACGACTTGCACGAGACTTACCCATGGGCTATCAGAGATGGGGTAGATTATACCTGCATCAAGCAATTTGATTACTTCATTTTTTACCACTTCTTTCATGCTCGGATTGAGTCGCCTTTGTGGTTGGATGACGAGTCGAATTTCTTCTTCCATGAAAATTTTATGAGTACACAAAGAAGGACTAATCCCCTTTATGTAGGCTAAAGACCATCCGAATGCTCTTTTGTGCTCCTTTAACACATCTACAAGTCGAGCCTCCATATGTACTGTCAAAGAAGAAGAAATAATAACCGGTAAGGTTGAATCATCACCCAAAAATGCATATTTTAAATGATTAGGAAGAGGTTTGAGATCGAGAATAGGGGGCTCCTGTAAAGACGTCTTAGGCTTTCTTTTCGGTGGAAGCTCAAGTTTCTCATAGTAGCCCTTGACCCATAAACAGTCTTGAACATCTTCATTTAGGGTCTCCATAATGGTTTGTGCCTCTCGATCCACAATTAGTTCATCCGGATTTAAGCCAAGGCCGTTGACAACGACCGTATCAAGGGGGTCTTCATAAAGGTTCTCTTGAAACACCTCATCAATCGCTATATCAGTAACATCAATTAAATTGCAATAATCATGTGATATAGGGTATTTTAGGGAATCAAAAACATTGAAGATAACTTCCTCGTCTTGTAGACGTAAAATGAGTTTACCTTGCTCGACATCAATCAAAGTTCTACCTGTGGCTAAGAAAGGTCGACCAAGGATGATCGGCACTCGTGCATCTTCTTCCAAATCTACAGGGAAGATGAATTTGTCTACCTTAACTAGAACATCTTCAATTATTCCCTTTGGGAAAGCCAACGATCGGTCGGCGAGTTTAAGCGAAACATTTATGGGTTTAGGTTCTCCTAAGCCTAGCCTTTGAAAGATACTTAGCGGCATCAGATTGATGCTTGCACCAAGATCATATAAAGCTCTTTCAAAGGTTAGGTTCCCGATCGAACATGGGATAGAAAAACTTCCCGGATCTTTTAACTTTTGAGGCAACTTTCTTAACAGGATAGTTGAACAATCTTCGGTTAGCTTAACAGTTTCATTTTCTCCCAATTTCCTTTTCTTAGACAAAATATCTTTCAAAAACTTAGCATAAACGGGCATGTTTTCCAAAGCTTCCGCGAACGGAATGTTAATATGTAGCTTTTTAAAGATGTCCAAGAATTTAGAAAATTGCTTTTCTTGTTTCTCCTTATGCAACCTTTGTGGAAATGGAATTTTCGCTTTATATGGTTGCATAAGGGGATCCGCAAAAAGTTTAGGTGGAGAGTCGGATGTGCTTACCTCGAGTTATACTATACCTTTATCCTTGGAGGTGGATGGTTGAACGGTTGCCTTACCATTTCGGAGTGTAATGGCTTTGACATGCTCTCGAGGGTTGGTTTCGGTGTCACTCGGTAAGGAACCCCTAGGGCGTTCAGATGAGGTTTTTGCAACTTGATTAATATTTGTTTCCGAACCCCTAGTGAATGTGTCTTGATGTCGACGCCATTCTTCTAAACCGTTTAACCTATTTTCAATTCTACCAAGGGTTTTGACAATGGTATCTAACAGATCGGGTTCTCTCTTTTCTTATGGGTTAAAACTGGGTGGAGGTCTAGCATGATTTAAAGTATTTTGATTGCTGCTCCTGCTGCTTTCTGATCAGTTTCCCAGATATCCTTGCGGGGGATAATCCGATGCAAAAGTCAGTGTATTGTTTGATAATAATAAGAATAATTGATAAGAGTTTTAGAAGGATCAGTCAGCATACGTATACCTCAGAGTGGGGATACTTATATGTTTCTGTAACCTTTGGCATTAATGATGTTGTATCCGAATAGTCATATCATTATTCCCTTAACGTCTATTAATTGCAATTTAATTGTATACATTCACATTCATGTCTATAAAGGTGCCCCTTGGTATTTTTAGAACCTTCAACGTGTATGTACGTTATCCGTGAGAACAATGGCAGGTCTTAATCAGTGTCGAATTCACCAAAAATAAAATACCTACTCTTGAAATCCAAAAACTGTAATGTGGAGTAGGGTCGAATCCACAGAGACTGGTAAAATTATAACTTTTCAAAATTAATAATTACAAGTAAGAGGGGGGGGGGGAGTTGGTTTTTAGAATGCAACGAATAGAAAATAACAAGTAATAATAAGACAGGAGAAACAATTAAATAGATGAGAAAAATGTAATTAGAATTTTTTTAGCTAGAAGTGAGGTTCGAGTCTTGAATTGAACCAATTGATCATCGGTCATAGAAAATATAAATTCCAACCTTTCAAATAAATTAGCTATGGTTATTAAAAAAACATTAGCAATCTATCGCTTCTTACTGATTGGACAATTAAGAAAAGTTCATTCATTTTCCCTAATCAGTTAAACAATTCCAAACAAGCTTCAGAATTTAATTTGATTGAAAGCATTAAAATATAAAAGAGATAACCAATTCTACTCAATAATCACTAAAGCATGATTATTTAAAGCTTATCAATTACATTCACAACATAAGTTAAAAGCTTGTCCACGATTAACTATCTTACTTACTACTTACATTAGATGAATTTGTTTATTTTGAGGTTTCTTTGTGTTAATTGTTATGCTACGATTTTGAAATTAGATCATTATAGTCATGCTAAAAATTTTATTATTTATAATCTATGTTATTTATCTACGTCTTTGATGCATCGATTAAACATGATTTTTTTCAACTCTAATGGCAAGATGAAGAGTCGACGGGGCATACTTGGTACAACAAGTGGGGCAAGCTGAAGTGGCGATGCTTGAGCATAGCCATGAAAATATTACACTTGGGCCACGATTTTAACCGTGGTGCAAGTGATGATTTGTTGTCTCCAGCATTATGCCACGCCGCGTGGACATTGATGAGACACACCATAACAAGATATGCCCCGATGAGAGTGGGTAAAAGAGATCCACTATTGTTCTCACAGAGAGCGTACATACACCTTGAAGTTCTAAAAATACCAATGGGAGCCTTTTATAGCCATCCATGAATGAGAATAAATATAATTAAATAGCAATTAATAGATATCAAAGGGAGAAATGACATAATTGTTCAGATAGAACATCATTAATGCCAAAGGTTAAAAAAACCTATATAAATAACCCTACTTTGAGGTATTCTAAGTATGCTTTTTGATTCCCCTAAAACTTTTGCATCAGATTGTCCCCTACGGAATAACTGGGAAACTAATTAGAAAGCATCAAAAGCACCACTTCCTCAGGATAACTGGAAACCTGATGAGAGAGCTGTACAAGAACAACTTACACAAGAACTAATCACCAAAATTCTACTTGGTTCTTGAATGAAATCTCTATTGTCTTTGAGATGAGTTTTTAAATCTTTTTGCAACACCATTGATAGCCACGACTTTATACATATGCATCACAATAGATCTGTTGAAAATAGGAAAGACCGCCAGATGATCGCCCGAGGATTTCTAATTGAAAGGAAGTTGGGCGAATTACATGTTTGTGATTTAAATACTGGCCTTGAAGAGAAGATGGAGGAACCATACAAAAACAGTGCTTCGCCATACGGATACTATAATGGTTTAGTTCTCTTGTTTGTTGACTCTTTCAGACTTACTGGCCTTCCACTTAGCAGTATTGAAAGCTTCTTCGTTGCCCTATCAAAATCCCACAAGACGGCCATTGCAATAAAATCGGGATGGGTTTGGGTTATAATTCTATACTGACGAGTACAAGGTTGTGTTGATTGAAGATGTCGAGACATATGACAATGTTCATGATTTACAAGTTTGGATTTTCGGTTGACATCCAATTCGTGGAGGAGTAGTCAGGCGTTTCCTGACAGAAAAGATAAAGTTGCATACACTGGATACTTTGTGGATGGCTCTTTGAACTGGCTTTGTAAACCAAATGGGGGTGAATATGCTCTTATTGCATTTGATATGGCAGAAGAGACAATATATAAAGTGTCTTAAGCTAGAATAATAAGAATAATTGATGGATGGATATAAAGGTGCCCCTTGGTATTCGCCCCCATTAGGTTTACACATCGAGTTCAAGGAGCCATCTGCAAAGTATCCAGTGTATGCAACTTTATCTTTTCTATGAGGAAACACCTGACTACTCCTCCTTCACAAATTCAACCTCAGCCCAAAAATCCAAACCTTTAAATCATGCACATTGTCATTTGTCTCGACATTTTCAATCAACACAACCTTATACTCGTCACTATAGAATCATAACCCAAACCCATCCCGGTATTATTGCAATGGCCGTCTTGTGGGATTTTGATAGGGCAACAAGGAAGCTTTCAACACTGCTGGGTGGAGGGATTCCATACAGTAAGTTTGAAAGAGTCAACAAACAAGAGAACTAAACCATTGCAGTAACCATATGGCTTAACACTGTTTTTGTATGGTTTATCCACATTCTCTTCAAGGCCAGTATCTAGATCACAAACATGTAATCTGTCCAACCACCTTGCCATTGGAAGTTCTCAGATGATCTTCTTGTGGTCTTACATGTTTTCAATAGATCCATTATGATGCAGATGTATAAAGTTGTGGCTATCAATGATGATATAAAAAGATTTAGAAACACATCTCAAAGATAATAGAGATTTCACTAAAGAACCAAGTAGAATTTCGGTGATTAGTTATAGTGGAAGTTGTGCCTATGTAGCTCTCTCATTAGATTTCCAGTTATCCTGAGGAAGTGGTGCTTTTACTGCTTTCTATCAGTTTCCTAGTTATCCTTGTGGGGGACAATCCGATGCAAAAGTCAGTATATTGTTTGATAATAATAAGAATAATTGATAAGAGTTTTAGGGGAATCAGTAAGCATACGTAGAATACCTGAGAGTGGGGGTACTTATATGCTTTTGTAACCTTTGGCATTAATGATGTTGTATCCGAATAGTCATGTCATTATTCCCATAATGTCTATTAATTGCAATTTAATTGTATACATATTCACATTCATGGATGGCTATAAAGGTGCCCCTTGGTATTTTTAGAACCTTCAACGTGTATGTACGCTCTCCGTGAGAACAATGGCAGGTCTTAATCAGTGTCGAATTCACCAAAAATAAAATACCTACTCTTGGAATCCAAAAACCGTAATGTGGAGTAGGGTCGAATCCACAGAGACTGGTAGAATTACAACTTTTCAAAATTAATAATTAAAAGTAAGAGGGGGGGGGAGTTGGTTTTTAGAATGCAACGAATAGAAAATAACAAGTAATAATAAGACAGGAGAAACAATTAAATAGATGAGAAATATGTATGAGAAAAATTTCAGCTAGAAGTGAGGTTCAAGTCTTTAATTGAACCAATTGATCATGGATCATAGAAAATATAAATTCCAACCTTTCAAATAAATTAGCTATGATTATTAAAAAACATTAACAATCTATCTCTTCTTACTGATTGGACAATTAAGAAAAGTTCATTAATTTTCCCTAATAAATTAAAAAATTCCAAACAAGCTTCAGAATTTAATTTGATTGAAAGCATTAAAGTATGAAAGAGACACCAATTCTACTCAATAATCACTAAAGCATGATTATTTAAAGCATATCAATTACATTCACAACATAAGTTAAAATCTTGTCCACGATTAACTATGTTACTTACTACTTACATTAGATGAATTTGTTTATTTTGAGGTTTCTTTGAGTTAATTGTTATGCTATGATTTTGAAATTAGATCATTGTACTCATGCTGAAAAATTTATTATTTATAATCTATGTTATTTATCTACGTCTTTGATGCATCGATTAAACATGATTTTTCGGAACTCGAATGGCAAGATGAAGAGTCGGCGGGGAATACTTGGTACAACAAGTGGGGCAAGCTGAAGTGGTGATGCTTGAGCATAGCCACGAAAATACTACACTTGGGCCACGATTTTAACCGTGGCGCAAGTGATGATTTGTTGTCTCTAGCATTATGCCACGTCGCGTGGACATTGATGAGACACACCATAACAAGATATGCCCCGATGCGAGTGGGTAAAAGAGATCCACTATTGTTCTCACAGAGAGCGTACATACGCCTTGAAGATTCTAAAAATACCAATGGGAGACTTTTATAGCCATCCATGGATGGGAATAAATATAATTAAATGGCAATTAATAGACATCAAGGGGAGAAATGACATAATTGTTCAGATAGAACATCATTAATGCCAAAGGTTAAAAACACCTATATAAATACCCCTAGTCTGAGGTATTCTAAGTATGCTTTCTGATTCCCCTAAAACTTTTGCATCAGATTGTCCCCCATAGAATAATTGGGGAACTGATTTGAAAGCATCAAAAGCACCACTTCCTCAGGATAACTGGAAACCTGATGAGAGAGCTGCACAAGAACAACTTCCACAAGAACTAAAAAAATTGATTTAGATACAGGCCTTGAAGAGAAGATGGAGGAACCATACAAAAAAAGTGCTTCGCCATATGGTTACTATAATGGTTTAGTTCTCTTGTTTGTTGACTCTTTCAGACTTATTGTATGGAACCCTTCCACTTAGCAGTGTTGAAAGCTTCTTCGTTGCCCTATCAAAATCCCACAAGACGGCCATTACAATAAAACCGGGATGGGTTTGGGTTATGATTCTATAGTGACGAGTACAAGGTTGTGTTGATTGAAGATGTCGAGACATATGACAATGTTCATGATTTACAAGTTTGGATTTTTGGGTTGACGTCCTGATAGGGGCGTTTCGTCCCTATCTTTTAGCGTGATTTACGGTTTAATTTTAGATGAAATAAATAAGTTTAATTGCAAAAATAGAATGTTTTAATAAAATAACGAAATAAAAATAAAATCCGTACTTTCGGTTAATTATCTTTATTTTTGATTAATTTAGGAAATAAAAACGTCAAGCTAACTCGGCTCTCGAGAATTGTATTTCAGGTACGAGTAAGGAGCAAAAATCCACCGACATACGCGGGGCGTGGAACACCAAGTCAGAAATGATTGCTCAATCCGCAGGCACCACGTGGGATTTACCCACTATCACGCGTGGCGTCCTACCTTACACGCGGGGCGTATAAGCAATGATAAGCTCAATCATAAATGTCAGACTGCATGGTCTTCCAAGTCAACTGCTCTCACGTGGGGCGTCCCAACCTACACGCAGGGCGTATATGGGAAGTTCTTCAATATAAAATTCCAGGGGCTCATATACGCGAGGCGTCCGCTAGGCCACGCGAGGCGTAAAAGACTCATTTCAGGCCATTAAATCTCAGGAGCTCAACCACGCGGAGCGTACCCCAGTCTACGCGGGGCGTGGTTGAGACAACAAGATCTAAATTTGGTACACATGCAGGAGATTTCTGACGGAATGGGTCAATACGCGGGGCGTCCTCCACCATATGCGGGGCGTATCATGGGAATTCTGCAGAAATAATGTATCTCCATGCTTGTATCTTGTGAATTTACAATTCTACCCCTAGCTTGATGTGTATAAATAAGAGTGGCTAACACTTATTTTGGGAGAGAATCAAGAATCTAGAATTTTATATATTGAGCTCTTGCTACATAGTTTTAGATTTTATTTTACATAGCAAAACTCTATCACCTTGAGAGCTTGTTCGTTGATTCCGGCATTCCGTCAAAGTTCCGTTCCATCTCCGTTCACCAAGCTCGAGAGTTCCACCTCCAAGTCCTAAGAGACGGCCTTGAGTCCGGTTAGCTAGTTCCGAGGGTGGATTCTTCCCTTTTCACTTGCTAATTAGCTTGTACTCTTCCTATGTACTAGGCTTGGTTGTATTCCATATTTACATTTTCCATATTTATAATTTATGATTCATAATCTCTTTTTCTATATATGTGTTGATGTTTGTTACTTGTTTTGATATTCGTAATTGATTATTGTGTAGGGGAACATGATTTCCGACGCCATTCGGGCTATCTTTAGGGATTCATATAGGTGTTGCCTTACCGGAAGTGACACTCCGGAAACCGTAGGAATTGACAAGCCACGGAACTTACGGGCCCTAATTTCTAATCCCGAGCATTAGACACGCCTTGACTAGGAATCACGTAGTCTAAGTACTTCACGGGTCGGTCACACTACACGTAGTCGTCATTGCAAGAGTAAATCATTAACCGCATATATTGGGAGTAATTGTTTATCGTATTTATAACTTATCACCATCCATATCACTTCGTAGAGTTTTTGTTATATAAATTTGTCTCACCCGTAGTTAGGAGTAGTTTGTAGTTGTTCCCCGAATCAACTCAAAGTATTCACCACTTAGATAACGTATAAAACCGAGTCGTTTAATACTTGTAGTCATAAATCTCGTGGATTCGATACCCGGTCTTAACCGGATTATTACTTGATACGACGGGGTACACTTGCCCCTAAGTAGTAGCGTCTAGTAGAGATAGAGCATTTCGGAAGATCACATCCATAGTCATAACAAACTTATCAGAATATATTCATAAGCTCTACTTAGCCGTTTACGCACACATCAAGTTTTTGGCGCCGTTACCGGGGATTTATAATTTCTTGCAATATTAGACAAAAACGTTTTATTGTTAGTCTAAGCATTATCTTTGTATAAATTGTTTATATATACTTTTTACTAACAACATTCTTTCTTGTTTATAATTTGTTCCATTTATTTATTTTATGCACACCCGATCTCGGAGTGATACTCTCGTTCCTATTGATCTTGAAATTGAACGTACTCTTTGTAGGATTCGGAGAGAGAAAATGGCAAACCTCAACAATGAAGCTAACCAACCCGAGGTCAACCAAAGGCTGCCGGTGCAACCCGTGAATAACAACCGCAATGGTGGAGGTAATGACATGCGCTCGATGATGGAGATTCTTGCTCCACACCGCCCTCAAAATCGCAACGGAATCGTTGCCCCCACCATTCTGGCTAACACATATGAAATCAAGACTAGCATGATCCAACTCATCCAACAACTTGGTCAATTCGGAGGGGAACCCCATGAAAATCCTAACGAACATCTCGATAAATTTCTTATGTGTGCCGAAACTTCTCGGTAAAACGGTGTTCCGGTTGAGGCCGTCCGACTAAAGTTGTTTCCTTTCTCTTTGACAGGACAAGCGTTGGAGTGGTTGCACTTGTTGGAGGCGGGGTCGATTACATCATGGGAGGAGCTTGAGAAGGAGTTCCTTTCTTACTACTTCCCGCCTTCCAAAACGGTTAAGTTGAGGAACGACATCACTACCTTTCGGCAGCTCGAACACGAAGCCCTTCATGCGGCTTGGGTGAGGTTCCGAAAGTTGCTTCGAAGCTGCCCGCACCACGATATCCCCAAGCACGATTTGGTAAGTACTTTTTATCATGGATTAACACCTACTAATCGTGCCACCGTGGATTCCGCAGCAGGTGGGGACCTGTTTAGGAAGTCGGCTAGTGAAGCATATGAGCTCATCCATGAGCTCGCAAGGAAAAGCGTACAGTGGCAAGAAGATCGGCTTGCCGGACCCTCGCGACATCAAACGTTCGCCGTGGAGAAAGAGGCTCCAAAAAGTTCCATGGCATAAATGAATAAAAAACTTGACGCTTTGATAGCCCAGTTGAGCCTCAACAAAGTTGCACAAGTCCTGATGTGCAATCATTTTGGTGGAGATCATGACGGACTTAATTGCCAAGCCGGTAGCCCTTTCACCGGCGACACCGAAAATGTAAGTTACATAGGAGGCAATCAAAGGTACAATCCTAACCCGAACTCCTACTCACACCACCACAATAATAATGACAGCGGATGGAGGCCTCGGTACCAACACCCTAACTTGTCATACGGTAATAATAATAATGTATTGAGGCCCCCACCCGACTTTCATCAAGAATATCGAGAAAATGGGCTAGGGCAATCACAAACCATGCCCAATGGTCGGAACACTCAGCCTCCCGACAACGTGCATGGCCAGTCGGTAACGTCCTTGTTAAAGGATATCTTAACCCGTCTTGCCGATAGTGAGGTGTTTTGCAGGGACTTTAGCCGCCAGGTAGCCCATTTCAATCGTCAGCAACAGGAGAGGCCATTAGGAACCCTCCCGGCAAACACCGAGCAAAACCTGCGGGGCAAAAATAGAGAGTCCGGACAGGCGATAAGTCTCCTAAATAATAGAAGTTCGGACCCATCAAGTTCCAACTCGGACAACCTGCAGTAAGCCGCCGCATGACAAAGTCGAGCTACTCCGACTCTAAACGTAGCACCGGTTTGAATTTCTCAAACCTCTTGTTTATATGTATCATAACCGTTTCTCACCTTATTTTTATTTATTTTTATTTTTCTCTCTTTTATGTTATTTTTATTTTTCTCCTTTCAGTTAATTTTATTCTCTCCCGTCTCATAAATCAAAAGAAAAACAAATCCCATTAACATCCGAAACTTTACGCGGGGCGCCCTAGCTTTCACGCCCCGCGTATCTACGTGTCTGTCCCCATCCTCATAATCAAAGACACGTTACGCGGGGCGTCTACCCTACCACACCTCGCGTACATTCGACCGTTGGGCTGTCTCCTTAATAAACACCACGTGTACGGACACGCGGGGCGCCCCTCTAAAGCACGCCCCGCGTATCCTAGGGGAGTTGCGAATTGCAACTCCCCATGGCAGTTTTTCCTCTTCCACCTCTCCCATCACTCTTCCCTCTTCCCCAAAAGTCTACCCATCCTCCAACTTCTCCACCGCTTCATCAATTTCTACTTTTTGGGGAAGTCCGAAGCCACCAAGGTCAATAAGCACGAGCTTTTGGCCCTCTATTGCTGTGCAAATGGTCTCGCTTACGACCTTTCCTACCTCGTGGCTGTCCACCTCCACCATATGCCCACCCGAAAACGTGCCAAACTCGGGTTGGGCCATCTCATCACCATCTTCGCCACCTCCGCTCTTGGCGAAGCTGCCCTTGACCGCCTTCCCAGCTTGGAGCCGTGGCCCTTGGACAAAAACGCCTTCAAATCACTCAAGCGCCCCACCTCCGGCCCGGGTGAAAGTTCGGGGGCAGCCCCACCCCAAGAGGAAGAGGAATCAGACTCGGACATGGGCCTAAACTTCAGCCCACCACCCAACCACGACTTCAACTCCATATATGCTCGGTTGGACGCCTTGGAGGGCCACCAACGTGCCGATCGCGCCCACTTCGACTCTCAATTCGCCAACCTTAACACCCGTTTTGACACCCTTAAGGCTAATCGCCTCATAGACCATTCCACCTTCATCACCCGCTTCAACTCCATTGAGGCCCAACGATATGAGGATCGGGCCCATCTCGATGCTCGCTTCGACGCCCTCACCAACACCTTCTCCTCCTACTTCAACATCCACAACAATCCTCCTCCGCCTCCACCCTAGTTTCCCTTTGTTTGTTTTATGTTTTCCTTTGTTTTATGTTTTTTTTCTTTTCGTGTTTATGTTTTTAGTTCGTGTTTTTAGTTCGTATTCTCTTTCCTATTTTCTTGTACTATTTTATATATTTATCTCTTTTCTTTTTCTTTGTGTTTGCTTAATTCTTTCCATGCTCGTTTTTCTGTTTATACAGGCGTTATTAGTATACACGCGGGGCATGCTCCATTCTACGCCTCGCGTGCCTAACCTTCTGCCTTGCACACTAGTCTAGAAACTCAGACACGCGAAGCGCCCCACTACGTGCGCCCCGCGTATCTGAGTCTCTGGCTTAAATTGGCTTAAACGCATCTCCTACGCGGGGCGCCCCCTGGGTATGCCACGCATAGGACCTGACCTTCAGGGTCCTTTTTAAATTCCATCTTTATTTTTGTTTTTGTTTTTTCCTTTCTTTTGCGACGTCCTTGGAATAGACGTCATTTTAATAACGAGGAGGGTCGTGCATTCCCGCACTCACCGTTTGTTTTGCACTAACAAAAACAAAAATAAAAATCAAATAAACAACAAAACAATTAAACTAATTTATTGATTCTTAAATTTTTCCGACACACTACCCCCCTCGGCAATTAATTAAAAGTTCCGTTATTTGGTCCTAAATGTAAAGACGTTAACACAAAGGATCGGTTTGATTAAGAAATTTTAGTCTTGATTCTGAAGTTATAGAATTTATGCAATGCCGAGGTTTGTGCTAAATAAAAACATTGAGTCCTAACCCACAGGTCATCTCTATAATGAAATTTAAAAAGACAATAAAAACGGGATAGTTGAAAATTTGACGAGGGCTTAAACGTACACAATTTAACCCGAAATATTTTTGTGAGGTATTTTTGAGCCCAAAAGAGTTCGTACGAGAACTCTATTTCTTTCACAATTTTTTTCGAGAGCTTTGACTTCACTCGATTTATAGAGTTTGCACCTAATACCGGGTTAAGTACACTTATTTTGGTAAAAATGGCAATAGACGATAAAACAGACCCACTTAGGCTAATTCTTTTCTTAACTTATTTTTCTCGTTTTCATTAACCTCTAGGAAACCCCCTCGAGCCTATTAACCGATTTTTTTTTTGTTAATACCCTTTTAACATTTAACCATTTTTCCTCTTGTTTAAATACCAACAAAATCAAATTGCACCAAAACTACCCGAAATATGCCGAGGCCTTGATAAGTAAGCACCATAAGCTTTTGAAATCGTTTTTGTGCCGCTCTCAAAAGAAAAAGAAAAAGAAAAACACAATAAAGAGCAAAAAGGCATTCTCAAGCTCCACCCGAGCAATTTCGAGTTATATTTTACGAACTTACTAAGGCCAAAATAAAAACACGGTGCGATCATCAAAATGGTGTTTGAACTCGAGTTTCTAAAAATTAACCACTAAAAAGCCACCCACATTACAACCCCCCTCCGGGTTCATTTTTAATATTGCCTAGACCATAACATAGGAGGAAAAACTCGGATGAAAATGCAAACTCAAAGTGACTTCGAGTAAGTGCAAAGGAGAGTGCAAAAACACCAACCCACCAAAATTTGAGCGTAAGAGTGAAATCCCTTGGTGAGGTACTATCGAGTTCTCGAAAGATAATCGACCCCCGTTGATATTGCCTATTAAATTTGATCATGGAGGTCTCAAACAAGTTTTGGTTACTCATTTGTTTGCGTAGGTACTTACCGAATACTTTGTTTAAAACTTTAGCTTCGGAATCACGCACTTGGTAAAACCAACCGACGGTTTGTTTCTTAATGATCTCAATCCCTTGTCTTTCGATTTCTTTTACTTGAGGACAAGTAAAACTTTAAAGTCCGAGGAGGTTTGATAGTGGCGTTTTGTCCCTATCTTTTAGCGTGATTTACGGTTTAATTTTAGATGAAATAAATAAGTTTAATTGCAAAAATAGAATGTTTTAATAAAATAACGAAATAAAAATAAAATCCGTACTTTCGGTTAATTATCTTATTTTTTTATTAATTTAGGAAATAAAAATGTCAAGCTAACTCGGCTCTCGAGAATTGTATTTTAGGTACGAGTAAGGAGCAAAAATCCACAGACATACGCGGGGCATATCACCCTCTACGCGGGGCGTGGAACACCAAGTCAGAAATGATTGCTCAATCCGCAGGCACCACGTGGGATTTACCCACTGTCACGCGGGGCGTCCTACCTTACACGCGGGGCGTATAAGCAATGATAAGTTCAATCATAAATGTCCGACTGCATGGTCTTCCAAGTCAACTGCTCTCACGCGGGGCGTCCCAACCTACACGTAGGGCGTATATGGGAAGTTCTTCAATCTAAAATTCCAGGGGCTCTTATACGCGAGGCATCCGCTAGGCCACGCGAGGCGTAAAAGACTCATTTCAGGCCATTAAATCTCAGGAGCTCAACCACGCGGAGCGTACCCCAGTCTACGCGGGGCGTGGTTGAGACAACAAGATCTAAATTTGGTCCACATGCAGGAGATTTCTGACGGAATGGGTCAATACGCGGGGTGTCCTCCACCATACGCGGGGCGTATCATGGGAATTCTGTAGAAATAATGTATCTCCATGCTTGTATCTTGTGAATTTACAATTCTACCCCTAGCTTGATGTGTATAAATAAGAGTGGCTAGCACTCATTTTGGGAGAGAATCAAGAATCTAGAATTTTATATATTGAGCTCTTGCTACATAGTTTTAGATTTTATTTTACATAGCAAAACTCTATTACCTTGAGAGCTTGTTCGTTGATTCCGGCATTTCGTCAAAGTTCCGTTCCATCTCCGTTCACCAAGCTCGAGAGTTCCACCTCCAAGTCCTAAGAGACGGCCTTGAGTCCGGTTAGCTAGTTCCGAGGGTGGATTCTTCCCTTTTCACTTGCTAATTAGCTTGTACTCTTCCTATGTACTAGGCTTGGTTGTATTCCATATTTACATTTTCCATATTTATAATTTATGATTCATAATCTCTTTTTCTATATATGTGTTGATGTTTGTTACTTGTTTTGATATTCATAATTGATTATTGTGTAGGGGAACGCGATTTCCGACGCCATTCAGGCTATCTTTAGGGATTATTATAGGTGTTGCCTTACCGGAAGTGACACTCCAGAAACCATAGGAATTGACAAGCCACGGAACTTACGGGCCCTAATTTCTAATCCCGAGCATTAGACGTGCCTTGACTAGGAATCACATAGTCTAAGTACTTCACGGGTCGATCACACTACACGTAGTCGTCATTGCAACAGTAAATCATTAACCGTATATATTGGGAGTCATTGTTTATCATATTTATAACTTATCACCATCCATATCGCTTCGTAGAGTTTTTGTTATATAAATTTGTCTCACCCGTAGTTAGGAGTAGTTTGTAGTTGTTCCCCGAATCAACTCAAAGTATTCACCACTTAGATAATGTATAAAACCGAGTCGTTTAATACTTGTAGTCATAAATCCCGTGGATTCGATACCCGGTCTTAACCGGATTATTACTTGATACGACGGGGTACACTTGCCCCTAAGTAGTAGCGTCTAGTAGAGATAGAGCATTTAGGAAGATTGTTGGAAATTAGGCTAAGGTATAGCAGCGGAAATATAAAAATTTCAACCTATTTCCATTTAACCACAAGATCCGTTAACCGTTATTTCATATAAAGAAGGATAAGAAGAAATACCTTTTAGAAGTTCTATCTACCGTTGCAAACGAAGTGCCCACAACTTCGAAAGAGATAGAAACTGTCTACCAATCTGCCCCTATCCGAAACAGACCTTACAGACCTCCGAACGACAATCCCTTCGGTGGAAACGTGGAAGAATATGTTTAGAAGCTCCTGTCCAAACATCGCGACGATCCGACGGTTCAATCTCCGGGAATCCGCGAAATCATGAACTGACCTGATGTAGGAGTAGTAAAATGAATTTCTCCCTTTTATTTGTTTTTCTTCTTCGAGTTCCCAAACACGAAATAAAACACGGGAAGATTAATTTGGATTCAACCGTTGAATAGCAACCAAAGTAGATTGCCTCTAACTAATCAACACAAGATCAAGGATAAAAGAAATAGATGAAAATTAATTGATCAAACGAAGCCGTAGAGAAATCTCATCCTCGAACTAGGGGTGTCGAATTTTATCTCTCTTGGACTAGGTGAATTTCGAAAATCACAAGTAGGGTATGTCTTGCTTGGATTTCGAAAATCTCAAGGGAAGGGGTATTTATAATCTCTTGTATCTAATCCCTAGTTAGATAGAATTAGGTTACTGAATAGGAATTCCATTCGGAATAGAATTCCTAATTATTATCTCACTATATATCTAATATATTAAGGATAATAATAATAACCTTATTGGATAATAATAGGAGTATATTAATCTAATTAAAACTCCTAACTTAATTATCTCTTAATTAATTTAATTCATATTCCTAATCTAATTAGGATTAACAAAATCAAATTAATTATTCATGTATATCACTACATGAATTTCGACCCCCTTATGTCCATGGGCCTTATTGGGCTCAATTGGGCTTCTATCAATTAACTAACATCTATCTCTCTTTTAGGTTCCAAGTCTTATGTGTGATCCATTAGGTTCTTATTGCTTCTAGCCGTATGCAACGTTATTAAATTAATTTTCAAAGAATTATATTTAATCTTTACATAACGGAATGATGTACAAAGTATGTGATTAGTAAGTCCGTAATCATTCCCCCAGAGCTATAAGAAGACAGGTTGATTCTGTCGTTAACCTTTCCGTATTAGTTACAGTATAATTCGATCCTTTATCAACTACATCCTTGAACTGAATCTTATGACTATGGGTGATGTCAAGTCACATATAGCGAGACGTTCGTTTTACTTGTACAGGCCGAGTCAACTCAAAAAGATAGGTTAAGTGAAATCTGTATTTCTTACTCTTAAGCTATCACCTTGCAAGGATTTAGAGTCGAGTCTTCCACAAGCGATCCATGGATGTATCTCCCATTTATCGGGAGTGATAAATGCTCAATCCAATATATAACGACTCCGCAATTACTTCATGTGATACCCAACATCTACTGTTCACACCCCAGAGTCATCTCTGTTAAGGATCGTGTTACACCAGAGTCAAAGCATCACATTCCGTAATCCAGAATACCAATTAATATTCCTTTGAGTCTGAGGATTAGTTATACCTATTAATACCAATGAGATGAACAGGTGACAAGGATGAATCTACCCATCCTGTTATCTCAAATCGGATCCCCAATCCTAATGAACAACGTTTCATCGGATCTATGTAACTGTCCAGATATCTGTATATATGAAGCTTGTGAGATCAGCTTTCTGTCGGACAGAAGACATTGTTACATACAAGTCTCAACAGTGATATGTCAATCCCAAACATATCACTTGACTTGGGGTGGTTTTAAGTTTATCAGTTTACTATAAAGTTTTGTCTCACTTCATGCTTGTATGAACACTTTATAATCACTTTAAATAAACTTACAGATTTCCTTTTATTAGACTTTATTTAGTGCTTAAAAGGGATTGCCTTTATATAGTTATAAAACATATATCTCATTAAACAAATGATATAAAGAACAATTCATTTACATTAAGTTTGTATCCTAGAACAATTGTCTATAGGACACTAAACCCCAACAAAGATCACATCCATAGTCATAACAAACTTATCATAATATATTCATAAGCTCTATTTAGCCGTTTACGCACACATCACGTCCAATTCATGGAGGAGGAGTAGTCAGGCGTTTCCTCACAGAAAAGATAAAGTTGCATACACTGGATACTTTGCGGATGGCTCCTTAAACTGGATTTGTAAACCAAATGGGGGTGAATATGCTCTTGTTGCATTTGATATGGCAGAAGAGACAATATCTAAAGTGTCTTAAGCTAGAATAATGAGAATAATTGATGGATGGATATAAAGGTTCCCTTGGTATTCGCCCCCATTTGGTTTACACATCGAGTTCAAGGAGCCATCTGCAAAGTATCCAGTGTATGCAACTTTATCTTTTCTATGACGAAACACCTGACTACTCCTCCTTCACGAATTCGACCTCAGCCCAAAAATCCAAAACTTTAAATCATGAACATTGTCATCTGTCTTGACATTTTCAATCAACACAACCTTGTACTCATCAGTATTAGAATCATAACCCAAACCCATCCCAGTTTTATTGCAATGGCCGCCCTGTGGAATATTGATAGAGCAACAAGGAAGCTTTCATTACTGCTGGGTGGAGGGATTCCATACAGCAAGTTTGAAAGATTCAACAAACAAGAGAACTAAACCATTACAGTAACCATATGGCTTAACACTTTTTTTGTATGGTTTATCCATCTTCTCTTCAAGCCCAAAATCTAAATCACAAACATGTAATCTGTCCAACCACCTTGCCATTGGAAGTCCTCGGATGATCTTCTTGCGGTCTTACATGTTTTCAATAGATCTATTATGATGCAGATGTATAAAATTGTGGCTATCAATGATGATATAGAAAGATTTAGAAACACATCTCAAAGATAATAGAGATTTTATTAAAGAACCAAGTAGAATTTCGGTGATTAGTTCTTGTGGAAGTTGTGCCTATGTAGCTCTCTCATTAGATTTACAGTTATCCTGAGGAAGTGGTTCTTTTCGTTGGTAAAGTTAGGTTTTTGCAACAATGATTTTCTATCGTTGCCAAAACTTGTTGCCAAAAAACAATTTTCTTGTAGTGTCAGTTTCCTAGTTATCCTTGTGGGGGACAATCCGATGCGAAAGTCAGTATATTGTTTGATAATAATAAGAATAATTGATAAGAGTTTTTGGGGAATCAGTAAGCATACGTAGAATACCTGAGAGTGGGGGTACTTATATGCTTTTGTAACCTTCGACATTAATGATGTTTTATCTGAATAGTCATGTCATTATTCCATTAATGTCTATTAATTACAATTTAATTGTATATATATTCACATTCATGGATGGCTATAAAGGTGCCCCTTGGTATTTCTAAAACCTTCCACGTGTATGTACGCTCTCCGTGACAACAATGGCAGGTCTTAATCAGTGTCGAATTCACCAAAAATAAAATACATACTCTTGCAATCCAAAAACTGTAATGTGGAGTAGGGTTAAATCCATAGAGACTGGTAGAATTATAACTTTTCAAAATTAATAATTAAAAGTAAGAGGGGGGGGGGAGTTGGTTTTTAGAATGCAACGAATAGAAAATAACAAGTAATAATAAGACAGGAGAAACAATTAAATAGATGAGAAATATGTATCAGAAAAATTTCAGCTAGAAGTGAGGTTCGAGTCATGAATTGAACCAATTGATCATCGATCATAGAAAATATAAATTCCAACCTTTCAAATAAATTAGCTATGGTTATTAAAAAAACATTAACAATCTATCTTTTCTTACTGATTAGACAATTAAGAAAAGTTCATTAATTTTCCCTAATCAATTAAAAGTTTCCAAATAACACTACACCATAGATGGTCAGTTGCAACGCAAAATAAAAGTGTTGCCAACAATGTGTTGCAATATATATGATTAAATTTGATCAATTGCAACACTGTTTATCAAGTGTTGCAATATAGATGTTAAATCCAATTAACACTTTATTTTTGAACACTCTTTATGAAGTGTTGTCCTATATATAAAAAAATTGCAACACTACATACAAAAATTAAAAAAAAATGATATATTTAGAAATCACGTGGTTAGCTCTATATAATTGGAAATGTAATAGAAATTAGTAACATCTTTTTATTAGAATTTTAATCATAGAATTTTAATCATAATATATTCACAAGATTAATTTTTTTTTACAAATAAATTATGGGAATGTATTAAATTATTTTTTTTTGAAGGAATGTATTAAATTATTATTATTAGTTGATATCATATTAGTGGGATGGGAAGTGAAGGGCGAATTATATATATATATATATATAGGAAAATGTAAAAATAACAAAATAAAAGCAGAAAGTATCTTGAGGCCCTTTATTATTATTTTTTTTTTGCTATATTAAGGTCTTAAATTTATTGCGCAATATGAAATCCGTGATATATTCGTTTCATGTGCCTTTGAAATTTTAGTTTTTACCGTTTGAAATGGTGTAAATTTAACCTTAACATCGGAAGTGATAATTAAATAACAGTCAAATATGATTTTTCTAATTTTCGATGACGTATGACATAAATTGATATTGTTTGAAAAATTTACGATTAAGTTGGCACTATTAGGTATGCTAAGGTTAAATCTGCACTTTTCTTTATATGCTAGGGTTAAATTTAGTTTTTGAACCAAATAAAAATATATACATATCCTTTCAAAAAAGGGATAAGGTACTAAAATAGCATTAATATAGACTTAATGTTTTAAAAAAAGTATCAATTTACACATCGATAGCGGAACGCGTAATCATTTATATTGCTCCGTTAAGTTCTTATTTCTCTTTCAACGTACAATTGAAAGAACTTAACAGAGTAATATAAATAAGTGAGCTGCTATATACCGCATCCAAATTCTGGTCCACCGCCCATTTGTGACATATTTGCCCTCCTCACTTTTTGAAACAAGAAAGTGGAATTTTCTCAAATCCTCTCTACCTTCTTTGCATTTTCTCTCCAAAATCATAAACCCGAACAACAATAATTAAAATTATAAAAATAATTCATATGTGACAATCCGAACCTCGAAAATGGATAATTACGAGTCGGAAACATTAAGATTTATATTTTTTTATCAAAGAACTCATGAAAATAATACATATTTTTCATGACGATTTTGCATTTTTCGTCACAAAAATTAGGAGAATTTATAATTTTTCGTCACAAAAAATTGAATGATTTAGTATTTTTCGTCACTAAAATTTTTACGATTTTGTATATTTCAAAATTTGGCCTAAACGGATACGTCATACCACCCGACCCATGGTGGGAACGGATGCGGCGTACCACCCGACCCATGGCGAAACGGATGCCGCATCCGTTCCCACCATGGCCGGAACGG